>NC_034413.1:35436967-35609366 GCF_002078875.1 Numida meleagris | reverse complement strand
CCCCCACCCCTCCGCGCTCGCTCCGCCGCCCCCTACGTCTTTCTCCTCCGCCTGCCTCACGCTCACTCAGACCGCGCCCCTCGCGTTACCTCACCGCGCAGCCCACTGGCTGTCCCGCCCCGTACGCCTGGCGTGCGGGCCGCGCGGCACTCCGGGAAAGGTAGGCCGCGGCGCTGAGGCGAGGAGTGCCATCTCCTCCTGTCCGAAGTGCTGCGCCTCCCCGCTCAGCACAGGGCCGGCCTAGTGAGCGGCCCGCCAAGCTCCCGTGCACACCGTCCTGAGAAGTGTCAAAATAAGTTGGCCCAAAAAGCACTTTATCCTAATTAATGATAATTGCAATAATTGTTTCCATGCTAGCAGAGCGCTATGGTGCGCTTATAAAATCATACTCTTCCTTCATCATGTAGAATGCTGTATTGCCTTGAAAGCTTTATCCCGGCCCCAGCAAAAGAAAGAGCAGTGTTAAAAATGACAGCATACTCAGTTAAAAAAATCACCGAATAACAGTAATAAATATCCAATTGACATCAATTCTGGTGTAATGAAACACCACTGTCATTAGCGCTAACAAGCCCTAAGTAAAACAAACTATTACTTTCACACCAGCTGTAGGCAGAGCCGGGAACTCACCTCAGTGAGTTCATTTCTGGGATCAATATTTGATGGATTTCATTTCTAAAACAGTAAAACATGGAGGAAAACTATCCACCTGTTTTACTGGCATATATATCTTAGCAATTAGTAGAATAATGTCTGTAACTGACTTGTTTTTCCCCCAGGTGCTTGAGCAAATTGTCAATACTTACACATACAACTCTGGCCTTGTAGAGCTGTTAAGTTGATCAAGAATAGGGATGATGCGACACTGAGGGACATAGCCAGTGGGCATGGTGGGGTGGGTTGGGTTTTGCCCTGGGGGATCTTAGGGGTCTTTTCCAACCTAAATGATTCTGTGTTTCTATGATTCTTTTCATGGTAGAGTTGCTTTGTTATGATACTTGCAACTAGCTCTTTTGTATTCTTAAAAATATTTCTCTTCTTGAGTAATCCTTGCCTTCAGTGCTGGTTATTTGATAGCACTACAGCTTAGGGACAGAAGAGTTAAAGGTTTTTGAAAACTGAATGCACTTGTCAAATCCATTGATCTACATAAAAAATATATCAAATTATTTTGTCTTTGAAACAATCTGGGAATATGGACTGAACCTGATACTTTTGAAATGGCTCTGGATGTAACACAAAGAAACAAAGAATTGCTAGTATCTGCAGAGTCTTCCTCACATAAATATGACCTGAACTGCCATTCTGTCAGCAACCAGTAAAAGGGACAGGGATGGGGACACAGAGGAGGGACCTTGTCCCTGCTGCATGGGGGATGAGGAAGCAGCCAGTAAGCTGATTGTTTTAGCCACCAAAGGAAACTTGGTTTTCCTCGGACCATCATGTACTGCCAATTTTCTCATTCTCATTCCCAAATAGGGAAGTCTTTAATTCAGGCTGAGGGACTAAAGCATTCTCGGTTTTGACTGCTGACTGCTGCATGAGTTGTCTTCTGCTCATTTGAATAGCTGAGGGATAGAGAGCACGTATGTTCATAGATACCTGTGTTCTCTTCCCTCTTGTTTCTCAATAGATATCAGTATATTTCTTGGGAGTTTCCTACCAGGATTAGAAAACAAAACCAAGGAAACTAACAAGTGGACAGCAAAAATTGGAAGAAGGATACAGTCATTGCTTTGACTAGTGAGCACTACACGCGATTTTAATGTGGATAAAAACTCATGAAACATAAGGGGATTTTGGCTTTCATTTACATTAAACTATTTGAATAAGTTAATGATTTGCAGAAAGCTACTAAACGCAAGCTGTAACACTTACATTTTCTTCCCTCTATCCAGTTCTGGAGCAGAAGCATCACGTTTTATCTCTTAGTGTTTCCAGAAATGCCAAAGGACAGAGCAAGGAGTGAGATGGCATCTTCTACTGAATGTGAGGCTTCTGCGACCATATACCTTGTGTTCTTCCAGCTCTACAATTTATGGTAGTCTAAGATGCAGGAAACAACTCACAGTCAGAGTGGACTATAAATGAATGCAACTATTACACATATAATTGAAACATGAGTATCCTGTGTTAATATAAAACTGTTCTTTAATCCTATGAAGCAATGGAGACTATGAAGATCATAGAGTCATTACGGTTGGAAAATACCTCCACGATGTCCACTGACCATATCTCTTCACGCCACATCTCCATGGTTCTGGAACACCTCCAGGGACGGTGACCCCACCATTCCCTGGGCAGCCTGTCTCAGTGCCTCACCGCTCTGAGAAGAAATTGTTCCTAACATCCAACCTGATTCACAGACCTTCTGCAAAACTTTATCTATTCTGATTTTTTTTTTTTTGCTGCTGCATAATAGCTTGCATATAATCTGTGTAAAATTAAAGCAAAATATAAGCTACTACTGCAGTTTACTCAGTAAGAAGGCCATATCAATAAATGATATTTTCCTGTGCTTGTAGCTTGTTTAGCTTTAAACACTGCTAACACAGAGCGATACTGGATATGTTTCTTACCATAACACTCTGCTTCAGGGAGTCTGGCATCAGAAGTTCTCCATCATCCCTCAATATGAGTTGGGCTTTGGCAGCACTGCGTTCACATTAATAAATCTAGATTTGTTTTTCTTTGGTCTGGGCCAAGGCTAGCTTGGGTACTTGACAGCTTTTCTTAGCCTGCTTTTGCCAAAAGCAATACATAACCACTGAAACGGGTGCTCATCTCTAAATCTGCAGAGATCACAAAACCAGATAGTTTTTTTCACAAGCGTAGAAGGGCTGATAGTACAGAGTACACTTCCCAAGGCAGGTTAGCACTACTTGCTGGCAATGGGGTGGGGCCCAGTTTTCCTTTCTGAAGGTGAAAGCTTCCCAAGGACAGTCTTCCCATTGCACCATTCTCCCACATGGCTTTGTGGTTAGGTACATAAACGAGTGCCATCTGTACCAGCCTCCTACTCCTCCTCCCTATCTGACAAATCCACTCATTGCCGTGACTACAGAAGGCTAAATTGCATGGTTTCGTTATGATTTCAGTATTGTTATTCCTTGAAGGTATTCAGCAAGTGGAAAGCATCATTGAATCAACATCTCGAACAGATCTCACTCCACTCAGATGACTGTGTTTTTCCACTTCATTCTATTCCCTGCAGTCTAACTCTACAAAAAGTGTAGGAAAAAAAGAGGAGATACAATTAGTAAACTTGGTCTTAAAACTTGTGGACAATTAAATTTTGCTTGTGGAAAGGAGCCCAAACATGTCAGTAAAAACAAGCAGCAGTGAGACCTTAATGAAAGTATGGTGGTAGAAAACCTCCTCGGAGAAGTTACAAATTGGTTTCACAATCTATGAAGCTGATATTTATGTACATTAATGAAGAATTCTCATGGAATTTTATTTGAACACTGTTACTCTAGTGCTCTGTTACAACGTGATGGAGCATGGGAGCATTAGGCAGGGCTACTACTCAATGCTTATTAAACCAGGCGCTCAAAAGTTCATTGAAAGGAGCTGAAGCATCCTGACCTGGTCTGTAACAGGATGTAATGTACATATACTCAAATATCACAGATAAATAAAGACAAGGCTTGTTTACAGACCCAGCAGAAAGGGAATTTGCTGATAAATGGAGAACTTGAGAACTCCCGGATCATCCAAGGGAGAGCAGCTATAAGAGAATTCTAGCTGACAGTCATAAGCAACATTTCAGTTAACTTGGACAGTTTCATAACTTGCTCATGGTCTTATACCCCCACTGTTCATGCAATGACTGTTGGCATGAGCAGTGTTGTGTTTAATATGCAGGGTGTGTCAAGAAAAGAATGGGAGATAGGGTGTTAGAGATGCATCATTGTGCCTACTAATACTGATGTTGCCATAAAGACTGAAATCAAACCTAAATAGAAAGCAGATATGGAAACATCAAGTTTTCCAGAATTATTTTTGTCATAGTGAAATGTCAGTATGAAACTCAAATAGGTTAAGTGTCCTCTGGTAGTAAATTATGTTATTTTACTGGGTGAAGATTTGGGTTAGTCAGTTACTATTACAAAGTGATTAGATTACTCAGGAGGCTTTGAAACAAACGTAACTAATGAATTAACCTCATTCACAGTGTGTGAAATCTATTCTAGGATAATTGCCAACTAGTTCAAACAATACTAATTATGGGGTAGCAACAACAAGCATTTTTCAAATCACTAGCTCATTCCTCAGTATTCCTGTCATAACTGGGAAAACGCTATTCTATACCAAATCTGCTTGAAAAAGAGATGGGATGGAAAAAGTAACATGCATTTCTGAAGGTTGGAGCAGGAATCAGATTCCTCGTAACATCAAGTAACTTCCCTTTTAGTATCTTCTACGCAGAAGTGAATGACATACTAGCAATCTGCTAGCAGAGCAATGAACCAACATTATCCCTGTGTGTCCACCACATAGGGAAAGGTGCCCTAGAGTCATCTGTGTCCTACATCCAGGAGACTGAGAGAGCTGGGACTGTTTTGCCAAGAAAAGAATAGGCTTGGGGGGGGATCTCATTAATGTCCTGAAGGAGGCAGCAAACAGGACAGAGCCAAGCTCCTGTCAGAGGCTCCCAGTGCCAGGACCAGAGGCACTGGGTACAAACGGTTCTGTCTGACCATCAGGTAGCACTGCTGTACTGGTGACAGAGCACTAGAAGAGGCTGGCCACTCAGAGAGGCTGTGGAGTCTCCTCCTTGGACATCTTCAAATGTGTTGCTGGGCACCCTGATCTAGGAGTCCCTACTGGAGCAGGGGTTAGGCCAGATGGACCGCGATGTCCCTGCCAACCTCGGTCATGCTGCAACTCTGTGATTCTTGTTAGTCTAAGTTTCACTGTAAAACTAGCTGCACTATTTACAGACTTGCACAACTACCATCTGCATTAAATCAAAGACATTAACCAGATCTAGAGTTGTGCCGTAGCTTTGCTCATGTTTATAATGGCCTCTGTCTTAAAGCAAGGACAGAAAGTGTTTACAGTGAAAATAAATTACTTCTTCAGATAAAGAAAGAAAGATGGTTGTAAGCGTTAAGTTCTACCCATGCTCTCCAAAGCTTAGACAGCTTTATTTCAGCAAGGACTTGAATCACATGCTATAAAAGACTTGTTCAATTGCAGGTTATGTATCCAATGCTATTGGTACCTTTGAGTCATGACTCCACTAATGTCTTGAATTTTATAGCAGGATGGGTTCAGTGACAGCCTCATATTCCAGTTCCAAGATACTCAGCACTCTGTTGAGCTTTCATCACTTTATTGAGCTCTTATGATGGCTAAATATGATTACTCTGGAAGTGACTCTGAGTTTGTTGCTGTTGTCACATTTGCTGACAGAGAATCAATATTTTATTCACCACATAATTCCATGTTATGCTCAGATCTCACTTTAGCAGTATATATGCTGACACAGCCTTAAATGTTAGGGAAAATTGTAGGCTCAGCTGCTGCCTTTGAACTTTCAAACACACTACTGATTTCATGCAGAAAAACACGCTCTAGATAGATCAGAAATAATCTATTAGAAAATTTACCTTAATTTTGAATAGCATGTACATGCATAAGGCTGTAACATCAGGTGATAAGGAATGAGAAACAAGTAAGAAATTGATACAGCCAGTCAAAACAGCTAGGTCTGACAGAACTGTGACCTGGATGTTATGCTGCAAGAACCCATAGATAACCATCAGGGAAAATCATGATCCCAGGACTGTCACAGTGAGATGTACCTATTGCTGAAACACTTAAGTGTGTTCCAGTACTGAAGGTCTGAAGAGCTGCACGGGACTTCCTGGCTATCTACCCTTGTGCTCCCCATCCTTTTCTAGAAAAGAAGGTAGCAAAGGAGTTTTCAGTCTTTGCAGTTTCTCTGCTACCACAAGTATTTATTTTGGTCTGACGATGAGAGAAATCAGAACCATGTGCTCTCTTGCCAGTGAAGATAACATGCAACTTACCTTACAGAGCATGACACTATGAAAGCGGCTAACCCAGTATCACTTAACATGGAGCCCAGGTGACAGATTACACATTTTAGATACTGACTTGAAACATACAGCTGCAGAACACTGCTACACCTCTCAGCATCTGTCATATTCTTTTTGCCCTAGATACTTGTGTGTGCTGCTTATCAATATTGATAACAGAAAAACAGCCAGCAGTGAACTGAAATTATAGGGCACTTGGCTGTAGCTGTACAACAGGCTGCCTGGCCAAGTAGAAGAGTGCTATGTCAGGCAACCCCAAGTTCCATGGGAAGTCATGGTAAGTGAGCAGAGCCATTCACTTTGTGCTCTGAGGTTGGCTATGGAATCCCAGCAGCAACATCTGGAGTACACCCTGCTGCTTGTCACAGATGGGTTTGGCTCTGTACCAAAGGCAGCAGTTTATAGAATAGCTTAGGTTGGAAGGCACCTTAAAGCTCACCCAGTTCCAAACCCCTGCTGGGGGCTGGTTGCCCTCCACCAGATCAGGTCCTCCAGAGCCCCATACAGCCTAGCCTTGAACACCTCCAGGGATGGGACACCCACAGCTCTCCAGCCAGCAATGCCAGGGCTTCGCCACCCTCTGAGTAAAGAATTTCTTCCTAACATCTAACCTAAATTTCCCCTCTTTTAGTTTAAAGCAATTCCCCTTTGTCTTATCACTAGGGATCAGCCCTCCTCCTGCCTATAAGCTCCCTTCAAACATTGGAAGGCTGCAATGAGGTCTACTTGAAGCCTTCTCTTCTACAAGAGAAAAAAGCCCATATCCCTCAGCCTTTTAGTTCTTTTGATGGTATTTATTCCTGTATTTATTTGACACCAGCATAACTTGCAGTAGCCTTTATTCAGAATTTGTCCTTCAAAATGTACCCTGCCACAGTAATTCCAGTCTTTTACCTTTCCAATGGAAGAAACTCCTTCATGGAATGACCTGCATTCTCTATAAATGGTACCCCATCCCCAGCACTGAACTGTGGATCAGAATCACGGAGTTGTCCCTACGGGGCCATCAGCTATAATCTAGGATGTGGTTGCCACAAAAACTGATGGGATTTACTGTGTGTCTCTTTAAGTTCTCTGAGCTGATTAACAGCTCAGTGGTTAACTACTCAGATTTTGGCTATGAAAGGGTGTCTTAGCAGAGACAGGGCTCCTGTGGCTTGCTTGCACTGCAGTGCGGTCTGCGCAAAGATCCTGGGAAGAATTCCCTGAGAGGGGGCTGGTATTCACCACTTGTGCGCATCACCTTATGTGCCCTCCTTTCAGTACCTGTATTTTTTTCATGAAGACATAATAAAATCCCATGGGCTATTTGTCTAGAGACAAGGAAGGGCTGTTGGCACATTTTCACTGTCACTGCTTATGGTTTGAGCAGGTTTGTCTGACCTAGTTCTGTACACTGGGCTTGACAGTGGAGTCCTGGAAATGTTGCCAGCTGCTAAAGTCAGGCTATTTCTTCAGCAGTAATTAACTGCAGTTCAAAAGTCCTTCACCAGCCATGTATCATAACATTAACATAAAAAACACATTCTCTGATTTTAAGCTTTGAACAAGCTTCTTATGGTGGCAGGACTTATAATCAGTATCACAATGGCACCCTGCTTGTCAGTTTCTTACCACTAAGTACATAGTGAACTGGAAAATCTGTTTCCTGTATACCCAGTACAGAACTGTTACCACAGGATAGAATGAAGCTTCACATTGGTTTTCATAAGCTGGGCAAGATTTTTCATTCCAGTGTAACTTACTATCATTTGCAGCAAAAGTATTAGGGAACAAATGTAATGAATTGAAACGTGATACAGAATAATAATTTGAATACCATGACACTCCTGCAGAGTGCTTAGCGATTGTTACAGACAAGGAGGTTCGTCAGTACTAAACACCTAGCAAAGAGGCAAACTTTGGTTGGAACTAAGGGTACCTAAATCACAATCATTAGATCTAAATCATGTAAAGGGCATACTAAAGAAATGCCCTGTTTTCAGTGTAGTGTTGGCTTTATCCAGAAATACCTTGGACTTGTGCAAGTTTCAGGTCACTTTCAGCAAGTTAAAACTACACAATGGACCTTGGATCCTAAACTTTAAAAGATTCCCTTGCTCTTACAGTTCAAAAGTCAAGTTTCCATGTTGTTCTTGCTATTAGGAATACCCAGCTGGTAATTTAAAATGTTGTGTGATTCCTTTTAATATTTGAATCATTTCAGTATGCCATTTAGTACACGCATCCTTAACAGACAGCAGGATACTGCTCTAATACCTATTGATTCTACTGCATTGTAAATAGCCAGAGGTTTGCCAATAGAATTCTACTAGAGCTCATGTGCTTGTATTACCTACCAGAAAATGTGAACCATAGCAGAACCTCCTCTTGGCTTTGCAGGTCCCCTGATGGTTTCTGGAGCTTTTCCTGGACCTGAACTGTGTCAGCCACCCTTGGTTCCAACTTGCTAACAGCCATAGAGCCAACACCACAAGCAAGCACAGTGCTCAGACTGTAGCTGCTGTGTACCTACCCTGGTGGGGATTAATTTTCCATAACTGGCATTTTGAGGAGGGTAAGTTGCTCCTAGTCAATGTGTGCAAGCAGAGGTATATGTTTGGTACAATGGAAAACTAACTCAATCAACACAGTGCCTAGCTCTACAGCAAAAATCAAATATCCTTTGTGAGACATGCTTCCCTCTCTGTGTAGAAGTGACTAGGAATGAGATAATTAATTAAGAAGTAACAATGAATCCTTCCCTTCATAGTTTATATCCCTTTCCTTGAAGCAAATGGCTTAATTTCCTTTATGCCCAGGCCTAGCCTCTCAGCAGCAGAATTATTTCTTTCTTGCTCATTACTTGTGTAGAGTCACTGCAGCAAGCTGAAGAATAAAGTTTCAAAATCTAAGGTTACAAAAGACTTATTACAATAGACAGCATTAGCAATAATACAGCTTTTTTTGAAAGAATCCAAGCCCTGGTCCCACAGCCCTCCATTACATAGTGCCCAGGGGTACAAGACATCCTACACTAGAGAGATCCCATGTAAATTGGATATCCCATATGATATTGTATTAACTAGATGCTAATAGAAAGGCAAAAAAATACAAATGACCCTATGGTATACTTAGAAAAGTCTTGTGCTTAGATAGAATGCATACCAGAAAAGACAAACTTATTAGAAGTTGTAATGCTATAACGCAAGGGAAGGGACAGCAATGACAGCAGAACAGCAAAGTCCTAAGCCACAACAAGAGAAAATATGTCCAAATGCACCAATTGCAGATGCAGAAACTGCAGAAACAAAAGGAAAAAAAAAAAAAAGCTGCTTACCCTTGGAAGACCTCAAGAACAGAGAGATCACCGGCAAAATACTCACACTTCCACTGCCAACCCTTAAATGAGGTCTGGGAAGGGGTGGATCCTGGCTCCACCCCTTCTGGTCACTCAGGTGTATTGTAACTCCCCTGGGTTAGCCCTGCCTTCCTACCAGGTGCTCAGTCACTGCTTCAAGCCATGACTTAGCATTTCTGCTACAGAAGCGAAGAGGAATGAAAAAGTTTGAAAAATAAATAGGATCAGGGACTTAAGGAACTGTTAGCAATTGAAAAAGCTACCAACAGCTCTACACTGAGATATTTCAAAAAGGAAAGCTTCCAAAAGCTGAACATTGTTTGTAGGGAGTTTCTGTAAATGCCACAATAACCTAATGCGGTAATTTGTTAGAACTCAGATGTATGGACTCAGATGTATTCTCTCTGCTGATAAATGTTTCCACTACTTTGTTGAGGCTGATTAGGTCATTTTTGCTGCTCTTCAGTTGTTTGCAAGAACTGCCTTAGTTTCTTGGCACTTCGTGAAGGAAGGACTT
Source organism: Numida meleagris (assembly GCF_002078875.1). Taxonomy (NCBI): domain Eukaryota; kingdom Metazoa; phylum Chordata; class Aves; order Galliformes; family Numididae; genus Numida; species Numida meleagris. The sequence continues at coordinate 35,599,438 of NC_034413.1, read as the reverse complement.
GTCTCCTTTGCCTGCATCTGAAGGTGGCCAGTCCATTAAAGAGAGCTCAAACATAGTCCGCTAGCTGCGAAAAGAGGTCTTAGGTATTTTAGGCACAATGCTTCGGTTAAAGTCAGAAGAACAAGTGTTACAGCCTTCAAAGAAAGCACGGTTGTTAATTTTAGAGCAGCTCCTGTGGCTTTATGGTACCCAAAGTGTTCCTAAGGTGACAAAACTACCACATAACCGCAGAGTGGAATGGTTTGTCTTCAGACAGAATAAAAATCCTGAAAGACCTCAAAGCTTAGATTATCATAGAATCATAGAATAGCTTAGGTTGGAGGGGACCTTAAAGAGCATGTAGTTCCAATCTCCTGACACCCACTGATCAGACTGACCAGGGCCCCATCCAACATTATTAAATTTGGCCTTGTTCAACCTCATTAGATTATCATGTACATACTTTTCGAGCATGTCTAGGTCCTTCTGGATGGCATGCCTTCTTTCTGTTGTGTCAACTGCACCACTCGCATTAGTGTCATCAGCAAAATTCCTGAGGGTACACTTGATCCTATCATCTATATCACTGATAAAGATGTTGAAGAGCAGTGGTCCCAAGACAGAGCCCTGAGGGACACTACTCATCGCCAGCATCCACCTGGACATAGAGCCATTGACAACAACCCTCTACCTGCAATCATCCAACCAATTGTTTATTCATCTCGTAGGGGAACTGTTAGGTCACAGCCAGAACTGGTGATGGAACACCTGCTGAAGGGGTGTGGCTGGCCCAGGGAGCACCTGTGCTCCCCACCGGACTGGAAGAGGTGGACCCAGAGTGAGGCCACCCTGGACTCATCTAAGAGCCATCCACTGAGAGGAGAGCATCTTTTAGAGTTGGGTTGCTTGTTGGGAGGGGAAGAATGCTATATGGCTAGAAAGCTCCTTCATCACTTGGGTGAGTTTGACTTTTTTTTCTGTATGTAACTGTTGACTTATCTGTGAATACTTTCCCTGGTACTGCTAGGACTCTGTCAGAAGCAATTTTGCTTCTTTGCAAGCAGAACACACCTAATGATGTAGCTTTCTTGATCTTATCCCTGCCCATCTAGGCAGTATCCCTATATTCTTCCCTAGGCCACCCATCCCTGCTTCCACTGCTTTTGTTTTTTCCTTTTTTTCTCTTAGCCTGGCCAGAAGATGCTTACTTAACCATGATAGTTTCCGGCTTCATCCCCCTGATTTCTTATTCTGGGGGGATGGAGAGCTCTTGTGCTCTTCAAAAAGGTATCCTTGAAGCACTGCTAGCTTTACTCTGTTCCTTTGTCCCTGAGGACAGATTCCTGGGGATCTCATCCACCAATCCCTTAAACAGCCTGAAGTTCAGGGTCCTGATAATGTTCTTTGCTAGGCCTATGTTCCCTGAGATCACAAACTCAACCAGGGTACTGTTGCTGCAGCCTAGGCTGCCTCCCATCTTAACCTCTTCAATGATCTGTTTTATGTCAGTGAGATCTAGGTCTAGCAGTGCTTCACTCTGATGAGTTTGTCCAGTACCTGAACCGGGAAGCTGTCATCAATGGACTCCAGGAGACTCTTGGAATGTTTACAGCTTGCTTTGTGGCTTCCCAGGAAGATATCTGGGTGGTTGAAATCCACCAGGATGAGAGCCTGAGTGTGACTCCGCTTGCAGCTGAAGCAAGAAGGCCTCATCAACAGAATCCCTTAGTCAGTGTAGTAGACACTGACCACCTGATGTCCTTTACCGGTCCAGTCCCTAATTCATAGAATCATAGAACTAGCTAGGTTGGGGGAGACCTACAAGATCATCCAGTCCAACCATCCACCTACCACCAATAACCCCACTAAACCATGTCTCTCAGTGCTAGATCTAAATGTTTCTTGAATGCCTCCAGGGACAGTGACTCAACCACCTCCCTGGGCAGCCCATTCCAGCGCCTGACCACTCTTTCAGAAAAGTAGTATTTCCTAATGTCCAGCCTAAATCTCCCCTGGTACAACTTGAAGCCATTCCCCCTCGTCCTGTCACCAGTTACAAGAGAGAAGAGGCTGACCCCCAGCTCACTACAACCTCCCTTCAGGAAGCTACAGAGAGTGATAAGGTCTCTCCTGAGCCTCCTCTTGTCCAGACTGAACAATCTCAGCTCCCTCACCCGCTTCTCATAAGGCCTGTGCACCAGCTTTGTCGCCCTCCTCTGAACACGCTCCAGGGCCTCAATGTCTTTCTTGCAGTGAGGGGCCCAAAACTGGACACAGTACTCGAGGTGGGGCCTCACCAGGGCTGAGTACAGAGGGACAATGACTTCCCTACTCCTACTGGCAACACTGTTTCTGATACAAGCCACGATGCCATTGGCCTTCTTGGCCACCTGGGCACACTGCTGGCTCCTGCTCAGCCGAGCACCGACCAATACCCCCAGGTCCGTTTCCTCCACACAACCATCCAGCCACTCTGCCCCAAGCCTGTAGCGTTGCCTGGGGTTGTGGCCGAAGTGCAGGACCCGGCACTTGGTCTTGTTGAACTTCATCCCATTGGCTTCAGCCCTGAGATCCAGCCTGTCCAGATCTCTCTGTAGGGCCTCTCTACCCCCAGGCAGATCGACGCTTCCTGCCAGCTTGGTGTCGTCTGCAAACTTACTGAGGGTGCTCTCAATGCCTTCATCCAGGTCATCAATAAAGATATTGAAGAGGACAGGCCCTAGCACTGACCCCTGGGGAACACCACTCGTGACTGGTCGCCAGCTGGATTTAACTCCCTTCACCACCACTCTCTGGGCCCGGCCCTCCAGCCAGCTCCTTACCCAGCAAAGGGTGTACCTGTCCAAGCCATGGGCTGCCAGTTTCTCCAGGAGAATACTGTGGGAGACAGTGTCAAAGGCTTTGCTGAAGTCTAGGTAGACCACATCAACAGCCTTTCCCTCATCCACCAGGCGGGTCACTCGATCATAGAAGGAGATCAGGTTGGTCAAGCAGGACCTGCCCTTCACAAACCCATGCTGGCTGGGCCTGATCCCCTGGTTGTCCTGCAAATGCCGCGTGATCTCCCTCAGGACAATCTGCTCCATAACCTTCCCTGGCACCAAGGTCAGGCTGACAGGTCTGTAGTTCCCCAGATCCTCCTTACGACCCTTCTTGTAGATGGGAGTCACATTGGCAAGTCTCCAGTCTTCTGGGATCTCTCCAGTTGACCAGGAACGCTGATAGATGATGGAAAGTGGCTCGGCTAATTCTGACCTGTAAGCTCTCAGCCTTTCATGATTATTTCTCAGAGACAGACCTCACAGTCTATCTGCTTCCTAATACAGAGGGCAACTCCCTCACCTCTCCTACCTTGCCTATCTCTTCTAAGTAGCTCATAGCCATCAGTCGTGGTGTTCCAGTTATGTCAGTCATCCCACTATGTTTCTGTGATAACAGTAAGATCAAAATTTTCCAAGTGCACCACAGTTTCCAGTTCCTCCTGCTTCCCATGCTGCATGCATTGGTATAGAGGCACTTCAGTTGGGCTTTTGGCCTCATTATCTTCTTGGAGGAGCCCTCACAAAAACCTCTGGGACAAATCTGAGGCTTTCCTAAAGCAATAGTGTTCCCTAGCTCTTCTCTGTTCCTCAGCAGTACATCACTTTCCCCCACCGAATCTACTTTAAAGCCCTGGTTATGAGCCCTGCCAGCTTGCTGCCCAGTATATTTTTGCTCCTCCTGGTCAGTTGTGTCCCATCCTGTGTCTGCCTTCCTGGTTTATCAGAATTGTGTCCTAGATTATAGAAGCCAAAGCCCTAGGTGTAACACCATTCATGCAGCTATTCATTTAACTGATCTGTTCTCCTTCTTCTGCCTGGATCCTAGTCTCCAGGAAGACTGAGGGGAATGCTTCTTGTGCTCCTGATGCCTTCAGCCTATACCCATGTGGTGCAAAGTCTATTTTGATATTTCTTTAAAAATTTCTGAGCCATATCTTATCCTTCCTCCCTAACTTTCTTAGCTTTATCTTATACTGTTTACAGTTTTAATCTGTGCTGCTACTTTGAAATGAAAGATCTAATGTAGACTCAGGTCTCCTCAAACTCAACTGACTGTAGGAAACTGCGGACATAATGGAGTTGTATTTTGCGGGTGAGGGGCTTGGAGGCAGACGTGTCTGTGCCTTTTGACCTTACTTCAAAGTAGAATGTAGCAGACTTCTATTGGCTCAGATCTTAAGGGCCAAAAACCAGTGGAGTTCTGGCACTAGTTCTCAGAACAGTAAACTGGATGAAGTAAGGCAAGAGTATGTTGTGGATTGTTACTTTTGTCAGTCATCTGAACTGTTACAGATATCACCATGTTGCTGTCATTGGGCTATCAGCTGAATTTTGATGACGTGCATAGGGAGTGTTTGAAGCTATCACTGTGAGCTCCTCAATGCTCCAGACAAGGCTGCAAGTCTTGGATCAGAAAGGCTTGAAGTCAAATCAGCCTCCCTAAAATTTAATAAAGTGAAAAATTTCTGTTGTGGTCTTTAATAGCTTCAATGTTACTGTCTTAAGAACTATAAACACTTGTGAATTTGTCTATTCAGTATTTGATTTAAAAATGATTTTAAAAGGTGCAGTGTACATTTAGATATTCCCTGAGCCAATTTTTTTTAGAGGTGACTGTAGTGTTAAGCTATGCATAAGGGACCTGGGAAAAAGTCCTCTAGAATATGAGATTAAATATCACAGCAGTAGTTCCTGTTTTTAAGACTGGAAGATGGGATTGGAAACTTGGTCCTCACACAGCTGACAAATGCTTGCACATCTGCTGGAACTGTTTATGTGAAATAGACCTGAAATTACTGTTGCCTTGGAGAATGTTTAATGTGAATGGTGAATGGTTATCTAACAAAGTAGAAGTCTCAAAACTTAATTTCAGCTTTGCTCTTTAAAGGAAATAAGCTTTACTGGAAGCAAGTGCTTTTGTTAGTAGTATAATGCTCATAAGAACAAGAATGTTGCTATTAGAAAAGGATCCTTAAATTCAGTTGTAGTGTAACTCTCTGGGGTGGGTGCATGGTGTGGATCAGCGGACTCCTGTGATATAAAGCCTAAGGGGCACACTGTTCTGCAAATACACTAGTTTTTGAGTTACTGCTTTAGGAGCATGGTTGGTCACCAAGGATCTTTGCATGGTATCAGGATCTGCTAAGGTGAAGGAAAACAATGAAGAGCATAATTTCAATGGAGATTACAAATGCATGGTATTCTGGATTTTTTGACTAAATCAACTGTTCCTGCATGAATATTATCTCTAGGTTTGTTGCTGAGATTCATCATCATACAGAACCCATGGCAGCACATTCTTTCTTAGGTGCCTAATATCAAGCAGAAAGCACGATGCACCAACTGTGCAACTTAAGTCTTTTGAGAACTGTACAAAAAGTCCCTTCCAACCCCTTCAGTTCTGTGAAATGTGCCTCTAAATGAAAATGGGGAAATAGCTGGGAGAGACAGGGTAGAGCAAAGCAACTTCAAAACTGCAGCATTGTGAAGAAATAAAGGGAAGTGGGGAGTCACTTCCCAGAAAGGAATTCCCTCTGAGGCAGTCATGTCATTTACAGGAGCGTGTAATCTTAGAGTGACTTGAAGCTTCCTCTGTCAGAGTAACCAAAATGAAGACAAAGTAGTGTTCCTGTTCCTCTAAACAGTCTGCTTAGAAACTTTTCAAAGGCATTTTTTCATTGTGTTGCGGTAAGGGAATCCCTACTGCCTCTGACCTTGTAAACAAAATCAGAATCAACTTGGAAGTGTGGTATTGATCGGGATCTGGAGCAGTTAATTGCCATAACTGGTAACATGGGGCTGTGTGTAACTGCTTTTTGGTTGAGACACTATACCGGGTCTGGAGAGACATTCAAAACTTGATCCAGAGTTCTACGTTTGCATTTAAATACTTGTGGGGATCATTCACAAAATAGGAGTGACAGCTGTGTAATACATAGATCTATTCTGGCTCTGTAAGGGAAAAGCTTGGCCCACAAAAAAACGTGGCAGCATTCTGATGGCTATGAGCCTTCAACTGCAATGCACATGTCATTGATCACCTGGCACAAGTGTGTTGGGAAAGAAGTCTCAGCTGTTGTGGTCCCTTGCACAGAGCTCTGGACTAGTGTTTACCTTTGGAGGCCGAGTTGGCTTCTGTTAATGGACAGCTGAGTGGCAGTAAGCAAGTTGCTGTTGTTCCCTGTGTTGAAAGGGAATACTGAAATGTTTATAAAGTGTTTTAAAGTGCACCTGACTTCTTGCTGTACAATGTAGTTTGCAGGTATGGTTTTAATAGCATTTATCATATTGATCTATATTGAAACATGTGGCATGGATATGGGCAATATAAGGCATGAAACAAATTGGAGTGTTTTCCAAGTGGGGAATACCAACAAGCTTGCTTCCAGCTTCTACCTGTCTATTAGGACAGTTTGTCTGGAAATAGTTAATCAAATGCTTTTTTGGAGGTGTACAAAGGGCTTGACATACAAACTGTGTGGCACTTGGTTGTTATAAATCAACATAATGTGAGAGAAAATGAACTGTGAAGTAGCCAGAAGATTTAAGCTGCTGTCAGCTGCTTCAAAGTATCTGTGTAACTGCAATAGAAACATGGCATTGTTGCAAAGAAAATCACCCCAGTAATGACCAAAATATGACTGGTAACAAGAACAATATTAAAAAAGATGAAATAGTGCAAAGTGGGGTATACCATACACATGACCTCTTTGCCCTGAAGAAGTTAATTCTTCTGGAAGAGGTTACTGGCCATCTGGCAATTGGCCTTAACAGGTTGTGTGGGGCTTTCTGTGACTGAAGTTAAGGCTGATGTTAAAGTAATGACCAACTCTTACTCTTGCTTTTATCCGTGACCCAATGGGCTTTAATAAAATTATCAGTTTGTCAGAAGTCTGACACTGTAGATTACAATTGCACAATTAATGAGTTGCTGTAATGCACATGATGGAAGAGCAGCTTTTGTCTTGTCAAACTCCTTGTGTGGCTTTAACTCCTGTTTGCAGAAAGGAGATGCTGGAGTGCACAGTGACAGCTGACAGGATCAGTCCTGGTACAAGCTTCACTAGGGTGTCCAGTCAGTGGGCTGCCTTGTGTAGAGTTCTGGCAATGATATTCACTTCAGCATTTGTTTCTTTGGAATAAAAAATATGAGTGTGTTAAAAGGAGATGGGATCACTTCTAGAGGAGCTGATGAACTCTTCCAAGAGAATACTTATCCCCCTGGAATAGGCTTTAGACTTAACTCTATCAGTTGAAAGAAAACATCTTCTGTGCCTTACATGAGGTCTTGCTTTGGGACAAACACTTTCTGCTTTCTAATGAAAAAAATCCTTGCAAAGACCAAAAAAAGAAATAGAGTAACTGGAGAAGTCATTTTGGAGTTCCACATACTCTGATGTTTTTAATGGGTAGATTTCTTTGCAAGGAAGTGTGTTGTGAGGACATAATTTTATACCTGGCAAGAGCAGATTTGGAGAATACCAAAGCTTTGTCACAGAAAGCTCTCTCTAAATACAGCAAAACCTTAGTTGGAGGAGATTCTCACTGGTTTTATTTCAGGCACTATCCTGTGCCTATCCCTGGCAGCTGTACTGCTGTTTAGGCCCCAGTGGCACTGGCTCTTACTGAAAGCATTGAGCAGCCACCCAGGCCAGGAACCTTCACTCATGTCCTGAGCTCAGCTGGTACAGTGCTGGTCATAGAGCTGGTGATTTTGATCCCAGTATATAGATAGCCATGTTCTATTGCAGAGGCTATTCCATTTCTCAAATCTGGCTTGTTATTCCCTGCTTAAGATTCTTGGCACATGTAAACCAAGAAGCCAGTGTCATTAATTTGCAGTTCTGTCAGTGAAGTTTGTCACTGTATTTTTCTAGCTTGCTCCAGATCACTTACATGACGTCGGAAGAGGAAGTGAGAACTGAGGTTCATGGCTGAAGAACCAGGTTTGCAGCCATGCTGCTTGAACAGGAAAATAGACAAAGCAATGCAGTGTGGTTACCTTCTGCCTTTACTCTTAATTTTCATGTGCAATGAGATCTCTTCAGATGATTTAGCATTCTGAATTGAGCTTATGGTTAGTTCTATGGAAACACTAGCTCTCTGGCAACCAAGCAAAAAAGGAATTGAACAGAACATCGTTCTGCTTTGCATAAATCATGGTACATGTGCATTTGAGTACTGCATCTAAAGACGGGAAGAGAAGTTGCTCAATGAATGAAGCTGTTAATCTACTTCAATATGAGTTGGTTTTGTTCTTTTAAGTTGGGACTTATGTAAGTTACTAAATTCGGAAACAGTATTTGAGCTGAAGCTGGTTGTGACTGGGGTAGCCATGATGTAATTTCTTTGTGTTCTTCCCTAGGCAACCACTTTTAGCTGCGATGAAATGGGATGTTAGAAAGACTGACCTTTTCTGTGGCCTGCCAGGGTAGTCAGTGATGCAGTGAAATATTCTTGAGAGCTCTTCTAAGGGTTAAAAAAAATAACTCTTTCTTGGTGTTGGCGTTCAGCTGGGTATTGACTAAATTGGGTTGGCTAAGGGAATAGCGGTCATGCCTATTTAAAACCTAGCAAGACACAGCTTGCCATAACTCCTTAAGAGGACATGCTCATTTTCTGCAAACGGACTTGGAAGAAGGGGGTGGTGACACTATAGCTGTGTGCAAAGAGAAATATGCACTGTATAAAAATACATATACTTAGTAATGCCCTGATAAACTCATCTAGGCTGATTAAGCATACAGTAACATTTGACTGACCTTGTCTTCTGGAGGGGTGAATGGATAGAATAAATCAGATTTCAGTCTCTGAACTGAACATGTTTAATACATTGGATAGGAAGTCAGTATCAGTCATCCTTTCCATTTGCTGGATGACTTGGTCTCTGTAGAGAAAAATCTGTCCCCCTGAGTGTTTCAGGAGATGCAATGCTTCTTTTTTCTTGAATCCACTAAAAGTGCCTTTCCAAAGGGATACTTATTTCTGTCAATGTCTGAATGAGATTTAGTGCAAGTAATGTGGCTTGGTCCTACAGAGCAAGGATTTCCCCTGTATATTATGGCCAGTAGCTGATGGCATTCCTTAGTATGTCACAGGCTGCTGCAGCTCAAGATCATGCCTGTCTGGATTCTGCTATCCAAATTATGCAGTTGCTTGCCTGGAAGGTACTGTAACCTGTTCCTTCGCTAAATGACAGTGCCCTGAATGTGGGAAGTGGCATGCAGCTTTTGTGCTTAATCAAACACTGCGTCTGATTGACTGAGGCTACCTCATCTAGACTTGAGAAAGGCGGCAGGCTCAGGGCAGGTTTAGTGCTCTCCAGGTAAGAACAAACTGAGGAGAAACAGTAATCAGCTCTTACTGTCTCACTGAGAGAATGCCTCGGTTTAATAACCTGCTTCTGAAAAAGGTCCCTGAGGAAACAGTAAGTTGTGGATGCAGATCTCTGTAGGAGTTTAATTAGGTGGTGTCCTTTAGAGAAACATACTTGCTTTTTCTCTAAGAACTGGGCTTCTACTTCCTAATTACCTTGTTCTTTCTGGCTAGAACAGCTAAAGATGGTCTTGAACCAGGTAAATGAATGCAGTGAAGTGATGTCCATAAATGCAATCAGCCACTCATTACTTGGACAAAAAATGTGATATGTAATAGCACAGGTTTGCAAGAGACTGACATGAATGTAAGAATGGTAGAAACTATTTTTAGAAGATGGCCTAGAAATTAAGTCACCTCTATGTTATAAGGTTAGATAGGTCCTCTGTCAATGGTTTACAGGCGTTTGGCCCGGTTCTGTGATGAATGGGACAGGGGATCCACAGACCCATGCCCTAGGAAAGGGAAAAGGGAAAAAAGGGTAGGGAGATGGGCCTGAGAGCAAAACAACGGCAACAATCTGAGGAGAAACAAACTAATTTACTAAATAAGATACCATAATGCAAAGCAACACACTATAATACAATATAATTACAATTTAAGCTGATAAATCCAATACAGCGAGAGAGAATGTCCAAAATCAAGGTAGGCCTTGATCTACTACCGACGATAAGACGGCTGGAGAGCGAGGTGCGACCAGGATGAGAGACGGGTGGAGAGAGAAGGGACGAGGTCTCGTGACCTGCAAATTTTTATCTTTTCCCTCTGGCTGGAAATGGTAACAGAGGAGCAAAGTACCCTGGGGACTGTAGTAGTCCTTCTCTTCTGAGAACCAGGTACATACACTACATGATGTTATGATGTGGAATACCAATAACTGAAAATCACAAAACCATGACAGTCCTCCATGCTTCAGCTGGAGCTTCCAGTGACTTCTAAATGAGCATAGCATCAAATGAGCAGAAACCTAATCAGTAATTAATAGATCTAGTTGCATGTCCCTGTCACCCTGCTGTCTCAGATAATGCAGACCAGATTGAGCCACTGAGACCTTAATGCAGCTCCTAAGTAGCTTTAACTGTACTGCAGGGATGTTAAAGGTTTCATTGTGCTAGTATTTATAAAAGCTGAACGCTCAAAGTGAGTAAGTAGTTCAATAATACAGAAGTTAAAATTTATCCAGCATCCAGGTCATTATTAGCTGATAAGAAGGCAAAATGGAAGAAGGACGATGAGAAGAATTACTGTATGTAAATATCTTAGCTTATTTGTTTTTTTTTTCCAGCTAGGTGTTCTAACTCATCTTTCAGCATGGGTGCGATCTTCCCAGATTGCCTTGTAGTTAAGAGTTCTACAACCAATACGCTTGAAGGCTTTACAAGGTTATGTCACTTGGTAAAATTAAAAATACCCCTGTCCAAGATTATAATAGGCTTTGTATGTTTCTGAAGTGATGCACCACACAGAAAGGTAACTGAAGTTTTCAAAATAAAAGCACAGTGAAGTCCTTGAACAGATTTGTTTGAATGACAGCTCTAAGGGCAGATTCTACTTCGTTTAACATAAATGATCTTGGACTTAAAACTTGGAAACAAAACAGAAGGAGAGTTCACACAAATGTAATACTCAACATTGAGGTATACACGTACTGCGTTTGGGATGGCAGCATAAACATGAGCATATTCTCATAGCTGTGCAACTCTATCTTGCTCTTTTCCCTCACTGTTCCACTGTTCATGTCAGTCTTCTCCAATCTGGTGCATGAAGTGTTTTGTAGGTGCGAGAGCAAACACCAGACTTCACCAATATGTTTCTCCATGCCTTATGTCTGTTGCTTTGATGCCCTGCTTACAGCCAGCTAAGGCAACAATCCTATTTAGGTCTTAGTTCCTGCCTCTGACAGACTCTGCCAGTATTAGCATAAATGATGACTGAATGCAGAGTTGGTGTAAGGGATGGCTTGGCTTGTTGAAGCATCCAATTAGAAGATGGCACTGGATACTGCATGCTGCAAGTAAGTAGATGATCAGATTTCATACTCAACTAGAAAGTTGTTGCCAATGTTCTAGTAAAAGCACTCCACTATCCTTACACAAAAAGAAAACTAATACTTTAGTACTGAGAAAGTAACCCTAAACACAACTCTTTTAATTGGCATAGTGCAGTACAGGCACAGGAACACAGCAGCCTGACCTAAATGAAATGACATGCTGAGCTTAAAAGCTTGTCATGTAATCTGTTCTGTGTATGTTTCATTGAAACTGTATTTCCTTGCATGGGCTCCACATTAAGGATCTTTCATGTGAGATGCCAGCTGACCTCACTTGTGGATGTTACCACATTGATTACTTGATATTTTGACATGCATTCCTTCTGACTCTGCCCCTGTCCCTTGCTTCCACTATCTTCAGTGAGTCTAGCTTGCATTTTAGCTTGAGGTTGTGTGTTCCCACTGTATTCCTTGAACTGTTAATATCTGTGTTTTGGAAAGGCTGGCTTGTACTGCAGGTATATGCTTTTGGAAGAGGGAATTTTCTTGCTTGGGGGCACCCAGGAATTAATTTCATTCATTCATTTTCATAATCAATGAGTAGAGACTGTTCCAAGTAGGAGTCTGCCTTGGCTTGCATGAGATACAAGAATTCACTTACATTAAGTAATGTTTATTACTTGGTCAGGAAACAGCCTAATGTCCCATAAAGATACTTGAGTGATGTGAGCAGACAACTTAATCTCCTGTATAGGAATGCTATGGTGGTAGTCAACGTAGCTTAAATCTGGCTGGCAGGCTGGTCCAATAACTGCATCACTTGTTTCCTTTTCCTTTAAGAGGGATTAGTAAGTGAAACTACTGAGGGTGTATAAAAAAACACTCAAAACTGTCTGAGAAATGGCTGTTTAAAGACCACATCCGTTATCCACATTGGTGAGCTAGTCTGCCCAACTGAAGTTGCCTTTTTCTTCTGCATTTTGGCAATACCTATTTCTAACAAGCTTTGCTTGCAGTGGGCATGCCAACTTTGGTCTAACTGAATGCTGAAAGAGCATTTCACAGTTATCGGCTATTTAGTCACAACTCCATTTGGACACTTTTTTTACTGCAGTAAAACGGTGCTTTCTGAACAAAATGGACTGGTACTGAGTTTTGGTGGACTTAGGAATCAGAGCACAAAACTCTTCCTTTTCCAGCTTTCCTTCCCTTGACATCTTAAGTCAATTATTCTTCTCTGAATGGAACCATCCTGGCTGACAGCCCTGCCTGTGCTATCTCTTCAGTGCTCTTGAAATGCTTCTAACTCACTTCCCACAACCATATGGCTGTCAGGAGGATTTAACCTCTGTGCTCAGTTGCGCTTTCACTTCCATGGGCAGAAGAGAAGCTTGCCCTCTGCTATTCAGGCAAACAAAACAACCACATCTTCCTAATATCAGATGATGCAGGCTGATTTCTCAGAAATGAAATAATTAAAAGGCTAAGTACAGCATGTGGAAAACAAAACAAGAAAAGGCTTCAGAAGAAAACTGAAATGTACCTCTGCCAAAAGCAATGAGACTCTTCAATAAATGGTGGAAACTATTGGTCAGTAACTACTGTTACTGATGGTTCCAATGTACAAAGTCAAATGCATCATAGTTCCTTGGATCTGTTGCTATCTGGTTTCGTAGAGTTCCATCTTATTTTTAAAAGGCATTATCACAGTACTGCTCTGAGTACCGATAGCTAAGCTTTAGCCACTGTATTGGGGGCTTCAGGCAGAGATAAGTGGTTTTATATTTTTAACTCTCCAGGCATATGTTTGTAGGTAACTTTCACACTGGGATGGCATTAAGTGCTATGTGTACACAAAAGGAGTATCTTCCTTCTGTCCATGGTTGTGGTGCAGCAAGAGGCTTCAAAGAATGTTTTGCATAGTAGGGGTGTCATACCACTGAGCTCTGTAGTTAGTGGACTGTGCTGTTACAGACAGCTACACCTTAACAAAGCTAGTATTCATTAGGGAAAGGCAACACTAATCTAGATGTTATATAATAGGTCTTAATCTTGGAAGTCAATGAGTTTTAAGAAGTTCTGGTTGTAGCATTTTGCAGCTACTGTTAGTGTTGTTGCCACATAGCTGTGCTGTAAAAGAAGCCATACAACTTCAGGTTTAGGTTCTGGCAAAACCTGGCTAGGTGCTGGCAGCCTGTATAACACAGCAGCAGTTGTTTTGCTTTTCTGCATCGTTTATATAGACTGGGAGGAGTGAGAGAGCAGTGGGTGTGTGGAGAATGCCATATGTTACCTATCAGCTGTGGCATTTGCTCACTGTGTATTTACTGATAACATAAGTTATTTACTGGTCAAGTGGTAGCCTTGAGTATGAGGAGATGATACTAGATGTCACACTAGAAGCTAACAGCAAGAACAGAGGTCTAAACTTTTACCAGTGAACTGACTTCCTGCAGTTTTAAATTTATTGTCCTAGACAATGAAAAGCAAGCATGGCATAAAGCCACACACAACCATCAAGGCAAGAATGCAACCATCCAGAAGGCACTTGGTGTAGGAAAGCTGTACTATTCAAGAGATCTTAGTTGTTTTATGTTTTGGTTTTTTTTTTTAAGCTTTCCACAGCCCTTTTGAGGTCTCAGAGATGGAAGTAATGTTTAAGCTTGTCTAGTAATTTCTTTCTTGTGTTGTAAATTACTTTCCCTGCTAGGATTCCCATGTGTATAAGTGTATGTTTGTTCACACTTATTTTTTGATAGTGACATAGTGTATCTTGTTAGGACTCCTGTTGCTACTGGGCTGGGGACCTACTTCAAATGATTTCATGTTGACTTTGTTCAAAGTCCAACGTGTGCTGGAGAGAGCTGCTTGTTGGTACTTGTACTATCCAGCAGGATCTGCCACTTGCAGAGAAAATGGTATGTAAGATGTGTACTACGAAGGCCAAAGTGGAAATGGCCAACTGATTTGCACTGTGCTTATTAAAAAGGCAAATTTCATCAAAGAAGATTGAACAGAACACTTAAGAGTCTGTCTTAGAGGAAAAAGAGCAACTCAGCTTCCCTGGGCCATTTTTATTTCCTATTATCCCACATCAAGAAGCTCTCTGCTAATTATAACTTGAATTCAATCTTTGCTAATTAACATGGATTCTAGCATTGCAGGATAATAAAAACTTCCACTCTTCCTTTATGGCTCCTAGTTCTTTGCAGTTTGCTTTCTGAACTATACCGAGTCCACAATACCAATGTCAACTGTAATCATATCAGCTGGGAACTGAATCACAATTAGGATTCAGATACATAGGGTAAAATAAATGTATTATTGAAACTTAAATTTAAGAATAACCAAACAACACTGATTCATCTGAAAAAGAAATTCTCTCTTAACACTCACAGCATTTAGTGTTGACTCCATTAGGAATTTTATGACTTCAGATGTGTCCAAGTGTAATGATTTTACATGAAGGAACAGTGTGATAGATGATTTTCAGAATGGAAACAGCAGTGGTACTCTTCAGCTGTGCTTGGAGTTGCTTACTAACTTTTCTCTTGAGACTTAATTAAAAAGAATTTTACTGTCCATCTTCATAGGAAAATAAAAGTATGCTAGAAACATTGGTTTGATTTGATTGATTGTTGCTTAAAAAGCAGCTATATTCAGGTGTGATACTTTAATATAAATTGTTATCATAAATACTGATTTCTTATAACTTGTGAATCTCGGCTTCATAGCCCTGTGGAGCTGAGCTGCAGGAATTGCAGCCTTGGTTTATGGACTTGGAAAGCATATCCACAACAACAAGTTCAGTGTAGTCGGTCACTGCAAAGAAATTCCTCTGCCCACTCCTTCCTGTTTCCTTCTGGATGGGAGATGATCCCTGTGAGCCTGTGGGATGTTGTTCTTAGCTCCTCCTGACAATGCTTTTTCCAACTGCCCTTATGCTACTGCTGTGATACATGCATCTGCTCATGTAGATGCATGAAGCATGCAGCTCATAACCTGCTGTGTCCATGTGCTGGACCAGAACTGCCTCTGCAAGCATGCTGTGCTAGTGTGGATGAAGTTGTTGGACACCTCAGGCTGGTTCTCAGTCCCAGATGTGACACTCTCAGGATACTTCTCATTTTCCTGCTCTCCTGCTGCGGCTGAGCAGATTGAGTTTTCATCTTAAGTTTCTAAGATGGCAATATCTGACAAATCTGTCCCGCAAGTTTCACATACTTGAGGAGTTCAAACCTTATTTAGTAGCATGAGCAAAAAAAGACTTTCTCCATCAGACCCAGAATTATGAATAATGGTTTGCATGTTCATGCTTTGAGTTGGTCATATTAGGAAGTCCTCAAGTAGTCAAATTCTTTGAACAGAAATTGTAAGACTGCCATCTCAGTTGTTTACTACCTCTGTTAATGCTATACAGATTTCAGAGGTATTTATAACTACCCTTGTAGGTGGATCTGCAGAAAAGCACAGCTAAAACATAGATCATTAACAATGAATTTCTGGCAGTTGTTCACAATACATTTATTTTTGTATCTTCTGATGCAATCACTTAAAGATCATAAAAAGTCTAGTTTTTCTTTCCCAGGAAACTGCTTAATCAGCTTTAGTAACAGAAGTCTTTTTTGCTGGTGGGTGGTGTGAAGGTGTTTTAGTCTGCTTTTATTTCTCACTGCTCTAGTCGGATAGTAATGGCAATAAATTACATTAATCTCCCTATGCTGAGGCTGTTGCCCTGTGATGGCAATCGGTGAGTGATTTCCCTGTTCTTAATTTATGAGCTTTTTTCATCATATTTTCTCTTCATCTTTTTGAGGATGGGATGTGAGAGTGTGGTGTGGGGGAGCTTGGCTGCCCATCGGCATTAAACCACCCCATATATAAAAGGTAAATGGAATCTAACCTTTCTCAGCATTCTGATACCATCTAAACCTGGGATCAAATACTGCTCTCAAATAATCTTCTTGTGTTCCAGCTGTGTTCAGAAAGAACTTTTAAAAATCTGTTTAACCAAATTGTGGCATTCAATTTCCTTATCTGTGTCAACAGGACTTTTCTATAGTAGTTATGCTTTTTTCACACTTCAATATATAATGCAGTCCACAATCTGACTTTATAAACATATTTACAGAAAGGGGTAAAAAACTGTATTTTTCCTGTCTGGACAGGACAGGGATGGGCCAGATGAAGTAAAAAATAAAAAAAAGCAGTCTAAGAGTTTAGCAACCTTTGCTTAGCAACCTTTGCTCTTGGTTTGGGTTTCTTGAGCTGAAACTGCAACTTGATAGAATAAGAAAGCTGGGCCTCGGGCAGAGCTGTATAATCCTCCTCTTACTGTCCTCGGAGGCCTGGTACACTGTAAATAAGCAGACAACTTGCTTGGGTTGTGCATCCCAAAGTAACTTGATGTTCTTGGCTATCTGAACAGCACAGCTTGTCCTCGCTCACACTGAATGGTTTAAAACATGCCATGGATGATGATAGCACTCTCTTCAGTTGGCCAGACCTTCAGGTAAAGTGTCCAGAGCTTGTTAATCTTTTATCGTAATTATCCTGTGAGACACATTGTGCAGTTGTTTCCCTGATTCTGTCTGGTCTTCTAAGGGCTCTGAAGCTGTGTGACAAAGGTTATGTCATGGACCAAATGTATTTCTTGGGTCAGTGCCCAGGAAGCCAAGTCTGGCACATCCTGCCCTTAATTTGGATGAAGAAATGGAGAAGTTAGCATGAGGAATTGTCTTTTATGCAAGAGACACAGGAATATTCATCCAATATTCATAAAAACTAGAAGATAATATTCTGATTCATCCTATGTGTGTGAAAGAAGAAAATCAGAAGACAAAAGGGTGGCTTGTACTAGCCTTATTTTCCTCATGCAGTCAGTGCTGGAACTGGGCTTTGCATTAACAAACCTGTCAATAAAATATTCTCTAACAGCTAGAGCAGCTCGTACTTAATGGAAAAACATGAAATGTTCCATTTGGAAACAAATGCCCTTTATGTAAGACACATTTATTCTCTTTCCGTTTTGTTCAAAGAATCTTACTTGAAGAAAAAAAAAAAGCTTATCTGTTCAGACATCCTCTGTTCATGCTGCTTATTCCCCAAACTAGAATCATAATCCCTTGTTTGGACAACGTAATCAGTTACACAAATATCAGTTGAGATAGCACAGACAGATTATAGCTTCCAGCGGGATGATGAAAGATGGGTCAGGCTTTAAATACCTCTGCCTTCATGTAACTTTTTTTTCCTAAGGATAATGTGAGAGGAATATAAACAAGAGTTCTTCAGACAGATGGCCATTATTAACCTCTCCATGAGGCACCAGCAGCTTGTAAATAAGGAGTGGTCTGGAGAGCAAGCCCTGCCTGAGAGAGTTTCCCAGACCTGGGTGCAGGAGGTCTTGCTGCACAACCTAGGGGAAGCATTGATCTGTAGCTGACAGCTAACTCTTGAGGCTCTTAAGTGCAATGGCTGTTAATTTGGGAAGATGGGGGATATTTATAAGAGCTGTTAACCATAGGTTGCTTCATTTCCTCATTTGATGTGACAGGAAGGTCATCCTGTTGTGAGTTAAGTATGGGCTGCAAAGTAACATGTGACAAGCACGTGTTTCTAGTCCAGGTTCAGGAATAGATCCTTGATGCTCCCTGAAAGTCCAGCCTATTTTCCTGACAAATTTCTTTCTAGAAATGCTTCAGACTTTGAGTGAGAGTAAAATCTCTAGGTACACCTTTAAAGATTTCACCTGGAGCATGCTGCAGCTGGAACAGCTTTAAACTGGTCCAGTTCAACTACTATCTGTTCATATAATGGTGTGGTGGGCTGCTACCCTTGTCAGCTCAGCCATATCGTTCATTTCAAGCTTTGTGGTAGAGGTTTGGGGTCAAAAAACTAGGAAGATTGCAAATATATATATTTCCTTCATAGCAGCACTGTGCCAAAACAATCTGCTTTACAGTGGTTGATGTGAATTTTCTGGTAATTATCTGAAGACTTAATAGAGGTGCAACATTTTCTTTAGTTGAAACAGAATCCAGTTGGGCAGACTATTCTAGACCATTTGTTTGCTGACTTGAGCTTGATTTTTTTTTTTTTTTTTTTTTTTTTTTTTGCATTCAGTCCTCTTCAAAACCACAGTGGTTTAGGGAGCTAGATCTGGGAGTGGGGGAAACTGGGTGCTGGCTGCAATAGCTGCCTCTTGGCAACCCATGCAGTAGATCTTCACAATATGATAGATACCATTCTTTAAGATTATTAGGTACCTAGAACTTCTTTCTGTAGCACAGCTACTTCATTTTAGGCTTCTGTAATTGCAGGAGACTGAAAGAGATCGTGGTCCTGTGCAGCAGCTGAGAGCAATGAGTGACTTCAGTGCAGTCACCACTCAGCTGTGAAAGCGCCCATGAGCATACAACAAGACCAAGGAGAACAAAAGGAGAAGTGAGAAACTGAAGCAAGTAGCTTCTTAGTTGCCAGTGCTTGGCTACAAATGCTTTTAAGGTTGTAAACTTAGAAGTGAAGAATATGAACTGATAACAGAACTTGCTTTCTAAAGAGTACTTGCCTCTATTGGTACTGTCTACCCTGCCCCAGTGCCTGTCTTGCAGTACTGTTTTGTGTTAATGAAATCGATGTTGTTGAATATAGATGGTGAGCTAAGTGACTCTAAATGCCAGTGAATGCTACCAGCCTAAACATGACACGCAAAATTATTCTAGGCTATGAATAGACTGCAGGTAGAGGAAATAATGTGGAAAGGAAGGGGTTGGTTAGGATGAAGAGTGATGCATTTAACCCTACATAGATCTAGTGTGGACAGAGCTCTGGAAATGCTTATTCAGCCAGCATCAGATGCAAATGCAAAGCAGGTAAAATGCAAATCATCAGATTTGGGTAGGATTGCTGTAAACAAATGCCTTGTTATATCCTAAGTTATCTAGCTGGAAAAAGGACGTTGTTCTTTGGAACCTAACAATGAATTCATTTGTGTCTTGGGTATCTAGCAGCTGTTAAAGCTGGCAACTTTAGGTACTTGTATGACAACCACTGCAGGTAAAATGAAACGTCATTCTCTGGTCTTACTGATAAGCTCATCCTTTAAGCCTCATACAGTAGACACTGATGGAATATAGTCAGAAGCCAGAAATAAATAACAAACTGCTTAATTTCAGTTGTGCTATCAGACAACTGCTTCTGTAGGATCACTGAGGACCTTTTGCAGCATAGGACTTGGGGACAACTATTGCATCTTTATTATTGGGGTCTGAGATATATACATCTCTGTATGCTCACAACTTGCAATTCAAGTGCTTCAGTTAGGTAGGAAAACTGCAGCAAGTAACCATTGCCCTGTTGGAATGATTGTTGCTGGAGAATTAAATGCACAAATGCATGCAGAGTTAGATGACCATTTTTGCAAATTGCTTCCATATTTGATCAAAAAACCATAATGAGTAAAGACGCTCATTATTCCAGGGGAAAAAAAATACCAACAAAAAACATGGTGTGACTTCATTTAAGTAAGTCTTTATGAGATGTAGTTCTAAACGTGTCTTTACCTTCAGCGTATCATAATAAAAACTGGGCACATGGGGAAGAGATTATGAGAAATGAATTAGGAAACTTGTCTGGCAAAGCGTTTTTTCACCTTTTACCAACACGCATGTAAATTGTGTAGGCTGCATGCCCAGTGTGGGTGGAAGGCTTGGAGATGATTCAGCCAAACGGAATGTAAATGAAGTCCTCTGTAGTGAAATAAGCGGGAACGTTTTGGGCTTTCATTAACTTTATACTGTAAAAAGATAATTCAAAAGCTGTTTCTAACTCCTGAAATATAGTTTTCAAAAACCTTATTAGAGGTGGATAGAATTGAGGCTTTTGTTAAACCTTCACCACAAAATGTTTGTAAATCCTCTTATGCTTGGTGCCAAGCATGACTTGAGAAGTAAAATCTTGAGAGTCTGAAAGGCATAGCCAAACTGAATTTAATGTAGAAAAGTTGCCAGCAGCTGGAGTTAGGCACTGTATTTGAACCAAAGAGGTATTGGCAACTGACTTTTAGTAAATTCAGTATTTGGGTAACGATAATCTCTTTTTTAATAACTTCAGCTAAAGACTAAAGAGAATAGCGAGCAAGATGGGTTGCTGGAAGTTGAGTATGAGTCACCTGTGCTATCTTGCTGCCCTCATAGTTCTGAACCAGCAAGTAGAAAGTCAGCCACGAGGTTTACCCAAGGCTACAGTTGGATATTTGTCAGTGTGTACTCAAAAGCTAAACTGTCGGTGTGTAATCAGCACTGTTTTATTCACAAATGCAAAACATAGCACCATGCAGTTATTATGAAGAAAATAAATCCCATCCAAGGCCAAACCAATGCGGGTAGTTAGGTGAAAGCATAATATCTTCTCTAGTTTTGGCTTTCAATGTAATACAATGTCTTGGGTTCCTGTGGGTTGTGCCTATGTAACAAAAAGAATTCAAGCTGGACTAGACATGATGAGCTTTTGCTCAAGGAATCATCACAGTGCATACACAAGAGAATACCTTTAAGTGAGAGATTGCTTTCTTGTGAATAACACTGTGTTTCACAAACAACTTCTAAAATATAAAACGGTGTTGTGCAGCTCTGATGTAGGGAAAGCACAAGGAAGCAAACACATTTCTGCATAGGATGTGCCACTCCAGTGATTCCCATTGGTCAGCATTCATATACTTCAGCAGAGCAATGTGGGGAAACAGATCCGGGCAGAGCAAATACAGGAATAGAGTATAAATCCTTGATTCTCATTATGGCAATTCCCACAGAACAAATTCATGGGTCCTTAAAATACATTATTTTTCACTGAACCCAGTGGTTGATTACCAAAATGTTAAAACTTCCGAAGTATGAAACTTAAGAAAAGTTCATGACATAGTATATGTTCCTTGTGGTGGTTTTTTTTTGGCACTAGAATAATGTCTTATTCTCCAAAACTGCCCCAATGTTTTCTTCCTCTGGATTTCTGAGAGCAGCTGGATCTGGAAGTTAAACAATTGCAGCTTTTGAAAAGAGAATGGGTTGGGAGCAGCAGTGTCATGAGGCACAGCCAGAAAAGAATTTTTGCAACAAAAAAGATCTGTTAATGAATTCTGTGTATTTATAGCTCTGCAAGCTTTCCTGCCGAGTTTATCTCCATGGGAAGTTATTAGCTCAAAAGTGAGCTTAGTCACAAGCTGCTTATAGGGAATATTTCTATTTATAATATTCTTATGTCAGTAGATGATGCTTCTATGGATATTTACTATTTGAGGTGGCCGGCACTGCTCAGGTCAAAATTTATTCCTTTTTACATAACTGTCTTAATGGGGAAAGAGCTACGTGGCTATGCCAGGTGGAGAAACACATACCCTGCGAGGCTGGGATAGAAGTGAAGAGAGATGTTAAAGCTCTCTTGCTTGCCCAGTAACCTTGTATTTACACCAAGCAGCAAAGTAGGGGGTTCCCATGGCAAGGGGTGCAGGATAATGGAAATCTCTCAGTGCCGATGTTGTGTGTGTTACTTTCTCATCCATTTACTGCTTTATCTGATTGGTGGTTCATGGAACAAATATTCCTTTTGCAATGCAGAATGACTGGGCTGTACATATGTCAGCAGAGGAGAATGGCTTGGAGCATGAACTGATATTTAAGGCTGTTCATGCATGAAATAATTTGTTTTTATAATAGTGGCAGAAAGCCTGCTTATGCATCAGTGAGATGCAGCAAGCCTGCCAGTCATAGGGGAAATAAAATATGATTGTGACTGTGAATGTTCATAAATGTGAATTTAGGCCCAGATGGATTTTGTTGGGTTTCTGTGCATGCAGAACCTCCCTCCCAAATCCTTAGATTTTGAGCAAGTATGTTGCAAAAACTTCATTCTTCCATCCTAATTCTAGCTTTAGAGCTCTGCTTGAATGTCCTGTCTGCTGGCTTCTTTAGGTGTCTTGGTGAGGTTTGACTTAGAGAAAGGCCTTAGATCAGTGATATCCTGACCCTTCTACAGCATTTCCTGAAAAGGAGGATCAGTGCCTTGCTGCTAAATGCAGTGGCAGACCCAGACACAGGTAGGTGAGACCACCTGACCCTGAAGATGTGCCTAATAAGTAACGCTGGAACCATCCATAGACTTCCAGTTACCAAGGAGGAATAGTTGTCGTCTGTGTCCTCAAAGCTGTCACAGTTGGCTGCATGTCTGGCTACTTAGCCTCCAATGCACTGAAGCTTTGGAGCCATTTTTCTACTGTTTATTAAATACCAGACTTAATTTATAAAGAGGCCTGGTCATAGGAGGCTTGCTGAGCACTGCCAGCTAGCAGTAGACAAGCAGCCTAGCAGTTCTAGGAACTAAAACAGAGGAGAAATAGAGTGGTATTTGAAATGCTGTGTTACATGTGGCTTCTGATTTGTTAAGCAGTCTGATGGATACTGCAGCTGCTCAACTCTGTGCAGGCAAGTGACCGCTGTGCTAAGCAAGAAAAGTCAACCCCTGGCAGTAAAGCCTGGCTTCCAGAACAGCAGTGCATGTTTCAGTGCCATGTCCTGGGCTCCAAACAATGCAACCCTCTTGGAGAGGACATGCCTCAGGGTTTCAGTAACTTTATAACGACAAAGTTGAGGTTTTATTGGGAGCACCAGGAATACTGTACTGCACTCCAGCTGTTCTGCTGAATTGTACTGAACAGAAGAATCCAATTATCCTTTTCAGAAGGTGCAGTGTCACAGCAGGCTCTCCTGCAGTTCAGCTCATAGCAGTCTCTGTCTGCTGTGGTTAAAGTCATTAGTTGGGCTCCCTTACCAAATCCTCTAGAATGTCACTCATTTACTGACACTGGTTAGTATTAACTGCTGCGCAGGACCCTGGAGGGTCTATTTTTTTTCTATTGCATATGCTAAATGGCATTCTAGAGAGCCCTTCAGGAAGCTGAGGCTAACTTGAGTTCTTTGCTGGTGGTGCAGCACTGTGATTCATGTAACCTCAGCAGTTCACCTAAAGCCTGTGCTGCAGTGCCTGAGGTTTATGTCGGTGTATCCCTTAAAAAGAGATGTGACTCATGAACCTGAGATACCCCATGCTAATATCTGCATTTGCAATGAGCCTGACTGAAATGTTTGCAGGAGCCTGCAAACCCTGCTGCTGGATTGCTGGGCTGTAAAGGATCAGTGTCTGATTTATTTTGGTTTTGATGTAGACCGAGGGCTATGTGGTCTCTTAAGCCTCTTTGATGACCAACAGTGATTTAGCCTTATTTTATCAAGGAGGACTGGAGCTGTAGATGTCTTCATAGCTAAAAAGTCACTTGGAAGCACCAATTGCCATAGATAGGCCCTGTCATAAGCACACCTTACTTGTGATGTCTGTACCAGAGTCCCTGACTCCAGACAAAGCTCGATCTGCTAAGCCATTGCTCTGATGGTCAACCTGAGAAATAAGACTCCTAATCTGTGTTTATCTACTAGATATTTCCTTCTTTCAAGACCAGAAGAAAGTTGATACCACATGAATGGATGCTCCCAAACATCTCTACTCCCATACTCAATGTGCTGGAAGATGTCTATCAATCCACACCAAGCATGCTACGTCAGTCCTGAGAGCAAAGAGGTAATGGCTCCAAACAAAACAAGGCAGTGACAAATTTCTAACACTGCCATTATCTGCTTTGAAATGAAACATGTCAATGTGTTATGTGGAAAACTACAGTGATGCAAACAGGATGCAGGAGCTGGCAGTGTTTCATGGTTTATTACTCTCCTCCAGCATGGAGCTGGCTTTGATTCTAGCTGCACATGCAGTTTTTACCCCCCAGCCTTGCTGGTGTCTCATGTTGATATCAGCAGGAGCCTTCACCAAATACATTTGTCTTTATAGAGATAGGTTTTATAGAATTTGGCTGCGTGCCACTGAAGGACCTCGTGGTTTCAGAGGAGTTCAAGTGGTTCCTCTGTATAATTACTTCTCTGAGGAGATTAAGAAAAGCTTAAATTGGCAGCATGAATGCCTTGTGTTCAAGAAGCAGTGCATACTTCTTACCCAATCTGACAGAAGAAAATCAAGGCTCATTCTGGTTTCAGTGGAAACCAGAATGCTGCTAAATATAAATCCAACCTTTTGCTGTCTTCTGCAGAGGAGAAGCATCTCAGTGTCAGCTTTAGATAACTACTGTTATTTGCCCCATTTAACCCCAAGCTGAACTGGGTTGGACTGTATAAACATGTGGGAGGACTGCAACTTGTTTATTTCCTCTGAAGAGGAAGCTATTAAATGTTCCCTTGCTGAACCACAGTGAAGATGTGCATGGAGGAGCCCGGGGCAGGCATCATCAGCCAACTCGTATTTCTGTTTTCCAGTGGAAATGTAAGCTTAAAGTGAAAGTAGTTATCTGCGATCTGTCCAGTCCATGGAAGATTTGAAATGTTTTAATTAGTGCAAAGCACAAACTGGGTAAAGCACTTGGTGCAAAACAGGAGTTGAGGCACAAAAGTCAAGTGCACTTCTCTTGCATGCTGCTACTTATCAACACAAGGATGTCTGTACAGCTAAAGGGCAACTGCTGAGTTATCACTTGATGTAAAGGAGAAGGCTTGTACTAGCAGCTGATGTTTCCTAAGTATTACCAACAACAAATTAAAACCACTTTTAAATGCCTGAGAGGTTAAGTAACTTACTAGCTTTATGATATTGAATGGTTGATATTAGAGGCAATTAGGTGCCTCCAGAAACAAACAGTGATATCAAACTTTTACTTGTCCAAATTTTATTAGAAAGGAAAAAGTATTCTTCTGTATTATTCTGCTACTCTTGTGCTTTTACCTCTTTTTTTGGTTGGAATTGGAAATTTAATTAGGGGATTGCCTCTTTTTTCCTGCAGAAATTGTTGAACTTTTAATTGCTACAGAAGAAAAATAATCTGTGCTGCCACACAGAACTGCCAGTCTTTTCCAAATAATTCGAGGAAGCGAGGTAATTGTTTGCTTAGCTGACAGCTTGAGAATGGAACTGGGCTCTCCAAAAGCCAAAGTAACGCTTCAGGTGGTAATGGCAATCAAATAAAAGCAGATCTTAACTGTTTGTAGGCTGGAAGAAAACAGTAGTGGAAGGAATAGCAGGAGATAGAGCTGGTATTTCAACATGAACTTTTGTCTACGAATGCATAGAAGTAAAATTGGACAGAGTCTATTAATAAAAACTGTTTGTTGGGTCCTGAAAACCTAGTCACTAACTAAAGGCTACTTGCTTCTTCTCACTGGATTCTCAAAAACAGTCGAGACCCCTCCTCAGCCTCTGTGGCAGAAAGTTGAAGTCAGTGTGTTTTACCCTAATGGCAGCACTTCTGGAGCATATAAACTGGTACAGTAAGCTTACCCTACTTGTACTTAGCAACATAAACCTTTGGTATCTTTCTGTAATCCCGACTGTGCAGCTTTTCCCTGTATGGCTAACCTTTTGGGAGTACTTGAAAAAAAAATGGCAAACTCGTAACTTAAAGTTATATGAACCCCTGCAGTGTATGCATTGTCCCTCAAAGATTAACAACTGACTCTTTTGCAGTACTTTACTTGAATAATTTCCTTGACAGAAGTGACTATCAATATACACGTCTTGGAAGTACTGATTTAACCAGAGGGCTGTTATCTTGAAGTTCTTAAAGATCTAACCTCCTGTCTCACATTCTCTGATCCTTACATAAAGGCATGCTTTCCTGTGAGCCAGCTGAGAACTAAGCCCCAGGCCTACTTTGTAGAGGCACTTTGAGTAGGACTTGCCACGTGTTTGTGGCTGAGGATTTGCACTTGCTTTGCTCTAAATTTCCAAGGATTTCAACATTCAGAATATATTAGTTCAATTGGAGGGGACCTACAAGGATCATGGAATTCAGCTGCCTGACCGCTTCAGGGCTAACCAAAAGTCAAAGCATATTATTAAGGACATTATCCAAATGCCTCTTGTCTGGCATTGCTCTGTTCCAGGTGTAGACCCTGGCATTTATCCCTGCTGAACTTCATACCACTGATGATTACCTCATGCTCCACTGTATCTAGATCTCTCCAAGTTCTCTCATCCCTCCACAGTTTCAACAGCACATCCCAGTTTAGTATCACTGGCAAACTTGCTGAGGAACAACTCTGGTCCTCTATCCAGATAACTTCATAGAATCATAGAATCACAGAATTAGCTAGGTTGGAGAAGACCTACAAGATCATCCAGTCCAACCATCCACCTACCACCAATAACCCCACTAAACCATGTCTCTCATCACTATATCTAAATGTTTCTTGAACACCTCCAGGGACGGTGACTCAACCACCTCCCTGGGCAGCCCATTCCAGCGGCTGACCACTCTTTCAGAAAAGTAGTATTTCCTAATGTCCAGCCTAAATCTCCCCTGGCGCAACTTGAAGCCATTCCCCCTCGTCCTGTCACTAGTTACAAGAGAGAAGAGGCTGACCCCCAGCTCACTACAACCTCCCTTCAGGAAGCTACAGAGAGTGATAAGGTCTCTCCTGAGCCTCCTCTTGTCCAGACTGAACAATCCCAGCTCCCTCAGCTGCTCCTCATAAGCCCTGTGCTCCAGACCCCTCACCAGCTTTGTCGCCCTCCTCTGAACACGCTCCAGGGCCTCAATGTCTTTCTTGCAGTGAGGGGCCCAAAACTGGACACAGTACTCGAGGTGGGGCCTCACCAGGGCTGAGTACAGAGGGACAATGACTTCCCTACTCCTACTGGCAACACTGTTTCTGATACAAGCCATGATGCCATTGGCCTTCTTGGCCACCTGGGCACACTGCTGGCTCCTGCTCAGCCGAGCACCGACCAATACCCCCAGGTCCGTTTCCTCCACACAACCATCCAGCCACTCTGCCCCAAGCCTGTAATTTATAACAATGTTGAACAGAACTGGCCTTAAAATAGAGCCTGGGGAACACTGCTAACTAGATGTAGTCCCACACACTATAAGCCTTTGAGTGCTATTGTCGAGCCAGTTCATTGCCCAGCATAGTATGGACCTATCTCACAGTTGGTCAATTTGTCAAGAAGGATGCTGTGAGGGATGGTATCAAAGGCCTGACTGAAATCCAAAATAATTACACCCACCTCTTGCCCTTTATCTACCAAGATGGTGACCTTATTACAGGAGGAGATAACATTACTAAGGCAGGACTTCCATTTCATGAACCTATACCTGATAAAAGGCATGCAAAGAACAAAGCTTTTAGAATCCTCCAGGATAATCTCTGTAACATTTCCATGGAGGGAGGTTAAACTGACATGTTCGTTGTTTCCTTGATTGTCTTTTGTGCCCTTTTTGTGGATGAGTATAATGCTCCCTAGCTTCCCATCAGCAAGGACCTCCACTGACTCCCAAGATGTTTGGTAAATTGCTGGGGGGGGGGGTCCATCTATAACATCTACTAGCTCCTGTAATACTGTGGCATAAATGCCATCAAGCTCTCTGGACTTCTTAACTAATATGCATCCAATACAACTGTTCCCTTACAACAGCAACCAAAGATAGAAAGTCACTGCTCTACTAGTTATGGACCTCCTATGTCATTACATACTTTTTTGTTATCTGACACCATAGTGGCCAGTATTGGATCAACGTGGGCTCTGGCTTTTCTGGTTTTCTCCCTGCAGGTGCAAACTGCAGCTCTGCACTCTCCTTGTCAAGTCTGATCTTGCTTCAGGAGATCATATTTTCTCTTTCAGCCCTAGTTCTACAGGGAATTCCCTGTTCAGAAGGTGGTTCTTGAGAAATGACCAGCTCTCATGGACCGCTAAACCTGATTCCCAAGGGATACTGCTAACTAGCTCCCTTAGAAGCTCCATGTTTGCTCTCTTAAAGAGGAGCGTGTCTACTCTGCTGACCTTTTCTTATAATGATACTTTAGAGCTCAGCTATTTCACAATCACTGTCTGAGACCATCACCTGTCCCACAAGGCCTTTGCAGCTCTCAAATAACATACCTAGGAGGGCAGCTTTCTTAGTTGGCTCGCTCAGTACTTGTGACAGGAAATAATTTTCAATATGGTTTAGGAGTTTCCCAGATTTGCTTATCGCAGTGCGGTATTCCTTGTTTATGTATAAATACACAACATATCCTTTTCTTTGCATTAGTCCTACCAGCTGGCAGAGGAGCAGAAGCAGAAGGCATGGCTATAGGGTGGTCATTGCATCTGTGCCTCCTTGATGCCATGTGCTTGATAGAATGTGGTGCTGCGGGGTGAGGAGTTCCTCAGGGCTGTGGCCTAAGACTGCTGGTGGTGGAGCAGGCGAGCCGAGAGGCCACGCAGGAGGGTGGCTGGGACAATATCTATGAATCTGAGACATAGCACTAGTGCTCTGCCACAAGATGAAGGCCAGTTCATGCCTTGCTGAAGAGTGAAGTTACATTGTGCTGCTGTGGGAATCAGTTCAGCTCAGGCTGCCTTCAAGACTTTGCTGCCTGTTTAAAAAAAAAAAGTGAGCTAAACTGTGCAGAAGTGTAGCTGTAAACAGTAGGACCATTGAGCTGGAGTGCTCAAGTGCAAGGTTCAGGCCTGGCTTGTTTCATAAATCGTGTTTTGTCCCCTTTCTCAGAAGAGATTAAGCTGGTATATCCTCTTTTTTTTTGACATTAAGATAATGGAATCAAGCAATTTGTAGACTGTGCAGGAAAATAATAAGTAACTTGGTTACTGTTCTTTATTTCCAAATACCTTGACAGCAAGGGACCCCCAGATACTGTGGGTTTTTGCTCAATGTCTAAATTTGATCAAATCTGCATAAGCTTCAGCATGGCAGGTAACACTAATGGAGCACACAGGATGCAGCTGTGCCAAAGGCCAGGCACAGGTATGCAGTTTGACTTCCTACAGGTGTAAGGTGGCTGGTTGAGCTCTCAGGCTCATAGGCCTCTGTGGCTCCCAGCAGCCTGGTAGGAGCCCAAGCAAATAAAAACATTTGTCCCAGCTTTGATCTATGGCCAGAGAAGAGGAGTAAGGCTTTTATTGTCAGTTCAGAGGGCGAAAGAGAAGCTATACAAATTTTGTAGTGAAAATAATACATGGAGCTGTCATGATCTGTGTTGCAAGAAGGCACTCACTGCACACATAGTGCTGCTGCATTCCCCTGTGTCATAAAGGGGCTCTTGTTACAGCTCAGGCTCTCTGGATGGGCTTCAAAGAAGCTGTCGAGCCATGAACAACACAGGTTAAGGTGACCCTAAGATGAGAAAGTGTGGCAGCTCATAGTCCCAACATCTGACCTGCTTTTATCTCATTATCCATCCGTGCAAGGTGTGTGACTTTCTGGATGTCCTTGGATGACATGCTCTGGTGATGCGTTCTATTAGTCAAGGGTATCGACTGCATGAGTCTGCACTGCCTACAGTACAGGTTGTGTTGTGAATCTTTTCTCATCTGTGGGTATTACACTTTAAGGAGGAAAATAAAGACAGAGAAATACAAGTGTAGTGAAGGATAATAACAGCAGATGAGGGGAGGGATATGTTAGGTATCTATTGTCCTCTAAAAAGGAAGATAACTAGCCTGCATGGCTTCCGTAAGACAATACAGAACCAACAGTGTGCATTGCAGCTGGGAGGGCATGAAAAATGACAGAATAGAAGCATAAGATTGTTTTGGTTGTTCTCAAGTCAGGCCAGCTGGGGTCTCAAGTGTGGGCCAGGAATGGAATGTGCTAAAAGTGAAGCCGCCACCTCTTTAAAATGGAATGGATGACAAATGGAGGGAAAAACCCCAAATGAAACTAAACCGGGCTGTGGTCCAATTTTTTGCTTTTGTATTCTAATCTGAATGTATTAATGACTCAGAAAACAGATCAAGGAAGGGCATACTGTGCTTGTTGTGTGTGGGGAGACAAAAAAAAAAAAAGTAATTTGTAGTGAGGTAGGATAACTACCATTGCAGTGAGCAGATCAGGTTTAGAGGGGAATTTTTCCTTTTTGAACAGAAATTGTTATTTTCACAGTGTACATCAGTAAAAGAAGAGTTTAGTTGCAATGAGGATTGGCTAGAACATGTTCCCCCATACTGCTTGCCCTAAGTGGCTCCAGAGCAGGTGCCGAAGTTGGCAAGAGCACACTAATTAGCCTCCTGAGTGACAGAAGATGTATCTAGAAAAAACAATTTAGTCTTCTGTGAAAAAGATATCGATAGGATGGAAGGCAGCAGAAAGTGGAGGTGTAGCTAGAAGATAAGGTCAGGCAGAAATCATCAGTATGAGGATGGCAGGCAAGTAGCAGAGACAGGTTTCCTGAACTGTGGACTTCTGCTGTTTACAGTTAATTTGCTAAATGCAAATTTGTATGCTTTGCTGCTGAGAGATCTGTTTGGTTGTTACAGGCTTTTTTTTTTTTTTGGACAGGAGGAGGAGATGACTGTAAAGCAGTTTGAGAGACAGAGGATGGAAAGCAGGTCAGAGGAGGTCATGGGTAAAATCTGCAGACCAACTGAGGCTGAGCAGAGGAGAGTTGGAGAAGAAACAACAACCAACAGGAAATGAAGCTACAACAATAAACCTTATCCTGAAAAATGCCAGACTGTTTTTAATTCCAGAAAGAATATCTGTCTCTGTTCTCAGGGTAGGATTTCATTTGGTGGGATAGTAGAGAAAGCAGCTAGTTCACTGGGGAAAATGCGACGTCCCAGATGTCCAGATGCTGGTGAAGCACTGTGCTCTTCCTGCTGAAGTCAGATTTAGCATACATGAAAGTTAGATTTCTGGGACTAAAGATCTGGGATAATAAATGATCCCTGCAGATGAAAGAAGGACATGCTAGTCACTGCCCTGTGCCTGTGAAGCCAGGTGGGCTGGAGCCTTGTCCCCTTTGCACAGACAGCTCTGCAGCTCCCTAAGCTTGGTTACAACGTGTGCTGTTTGCTCTGGTCCAATTTTTGCAGTTTTATTTATGGGATGAGAAGTGTGATTTAGAGAACAGAGTTTGCTTCACCTGAATGTGCATCTTATAGCAAGAACTACCCTTGTCTGCACTCAGAAGGAAAATATTTGCTAGAGAAATGCAGTCATGAAACTGAAGAGTGAGAGAGCTGCTGGTAGTTCCCAGTGCTCTCTTGAGAATGAGGTTTACTTGCTACCTGTCTTGATGTAGCAGCCCTGTGGTTTCCTTGTGCTGGTTTTGGTGAAACATATGCCTTTTTGGGGAATAAATAGTTATGTGTTAGCTTGTGTATAACACAGTAGTTAAAGTTCACTGGATTTTAACAGCCTTGTCAGCTGGAGCACAAAGCCCTTTAAACTCTGCATTCCTATTCTGAGAACTTTTCAGAAATGACCTTGTTACCTCACTTACAGCAGGAAAAACACAAGATTCAACAGCAATGACTTATAGCAGAACAGTGTTTTTAGATGCTGCCTGGCTTCATGCTAAATGCTTTCTTTCACTCAAAGGGACTAAGACAACAAATATCTTAAGAGTGGTCTTTGTCTTTCTATGAGTTATAAGGATTAGGTTTTGATCACAACGTATTGGATTAGGGACTGAGGTTTGTGTGTGATGGTGTTCTGGTGGATTTAATAATAACTAGAAGCAATAATATGTACTATATGTACAATAATATGTACTACGTAATATGGTCATGGTAAGACTTAAAGGCTCTGAAAGCTTTGCCAAGTCAAGCTTTGACTTGAGAAGGTTGATATACTTTCTGGTAGGTGATGCTCTTTTTGTCTCAAAAAGGTTTTTTGGGTGAGAAAGGAGAGATGGACCAACTCACGTAGTAGGTCAAGCCTCCATTAACCATTTGGTAGTTGTCACCAATGTAAAATAAGGACATCTGAACTTCCAGGCTGACAAATGATTTAACTATCTGGCCTTTAGACAGAGGGCTGTTTGTTCTGCTTTGCCAGCTATCTGTATATTACAGATGCAAAACATTGTGTGACAGTACTCTTACAGAAATGTTGAGTCATTTCTCTTTGCCAGTCAGCTCTGGTGACTTTATAGCCTTTGCAGTCATGGTGTGACACTGGGAGGATTATGTCTTGATTTGCCAATCTTTGACTCTGAAAGAAGCCTGAAATGTATGACTTTTGGGTTTGAGACTTAAAGGGTGTCATGCCAAGACAAAGAAGCTCTAGGAAGATGAAAATGCTTATGGTTTTATGAAGAAATGCAAGGAATGTGGAGTATTTCACTTCAATAAATGTCAGTCTCCAACTTCTAGCTCTGAACAATTTCCTCTAACCTGAGCAGAAGTCTGGCAGGATAGCAGTCAAGCTAGAAAATGTTGGCTCTTGGCCTCTGTCATGACGTTGTGTTTTTTTTTTCTTTCTAGAAATTCCATAATCTTTGAGATAATCTGGTTCGTAGTATTAGATAAAGGTGACTTAGCCTTTCATAGTCCAAACCTCACCCTAAAAACCAAGATAATGTGCATTGCCAGAGTCTCTTCTACAGAAGGTCAATGGCAAAATATACAAAAAAGGGCCCAAACTCTGCAAATGCAATGCATAAGCAACTTCTGCAGAAGAGCTGGGGCCAAATTGTTTGGAAGAGAGGAGAAGTATGAAAAGGGAAGAAGGAGAGCAGCAAAGGGATCTCACTGAGGTAAGCTGCCACCCCTTCCCTACTGATATCTGCAACCACAATGTTGAGTGCCTTGTCCTCAAGGAGCCAGATGAATATTTCCCCAGGTCATGGTGCCCTTCCCCAGCTGCTCAGTGGAAAGTTTTTTTGTATTTGTTGTCTGTAGCCAGAATTAATTCCCATCATCTGTTCTCAGTGCTTACCTACTGCTGGCTGTGAGAGCCAAATATCTCCTGCATGCCTATTGGACTTGGGATTGGGAGGTGCCTCTGTAGTCCAGTGTGTTGCAGAGGTAGCTACCCTGTACTTGGGGTTTTCGATTTCATGGCAGTCAACTGGAAGTTGCAACTCTGTGATCAAATGGTACCCAGACAGTGAAGGACATTTTAATACCAAATCCATGAACAAATCAATTTGCTGCAGTAAGCTACTTAGTGGGCCCATCTGGTAGTTGCTAATTTACAGACTGGGCCATCTGCCACTGTCACATGCTGGTAAGACTAGGAAAGTTACCCAACACAGCCAACAGTTTAGCTTTGTTTTCATTTTTTATTCCCCTCAGTGCTGTGTTCTGTTTCACTGCTAGCTGATGGGAATGGCAGTGGTTTCTGCTCTGAAACTGGATTTCTCAGACCTTGGATAATCTTGTGCAGCAGGAAACCACTGCTGCTGTGACTCAGCAGCTGCTGCTGGTGTGTTTGTGCAGCATTCAAGCTGCTGACAGCAGAGTGCAGTGGTTTAGGAAGCTGTGCCTCTACGCAGTGCCAGCATATTTTAGCTTGCTGTTGCAGGATATGTGGAAAACTTACTTTAAATACATGTTGTTAAAGCTGGAGTCTTCTGTGCTACAGAATGACTTCTGTTCTAATGGAAACAAAGGATAAGGCTGCTGTGATGTGGAGAGCAAATTCATTAAGAGCTTCAGATGTCATCTCCGAGTTGTTTTTGAATATGTGTGGGGAGTGAGAGATGGAGGTAGGTTGCAAATTCTTTGGTAAAGGTCAGCTCTGAAGAGAGACATTTCTGCAGTCCCTGCAAAACATGCCATGGCAGCACAGGACCAAGTGCTGCTGGTGCTTTGGAGGCTGCAACAACTTCAGAGCACAGCATGGGTTGTATCCTCTGGCTCCATGCATATTGCCATTTGTGTTCTTCAAGGTAGTCAGCGCTTGACTGGTTTTCTTTCAGATAAGAATGTAAAGCAAACACCAGCTGTTGGGTGTTAGCATTTCTCTGATGTTGTTCCTGTGCAGTCTGAATACTTAGATAAGGCCAGTTGATGGACACTTTCCGCTGCAGGAGTGAACTAATGGTCATTTTTGTTCAAGGTCCATATGGCTAGGTCTTGGCAGATGCTGACTCTTATAGTGCTTACTACTTGGGTTTAATTTTCTATTCAAAGATGACACGGTAAAGCTGAGCTAAATCTCTAACTACAGTAGAAAATTCTGACTCAAAGAAGCCTTAGTCTGAATACCATTTTCCTTTGAGAACATCTTTAAGTTTCCCTCAGAAAGGGTTAGAATTTAATCCACACTTGTTTCGTGCTAACTCACCAATGTTCTAGACTCTGGCAACCTCAGTGGTAGAACTGGTGATACACAGGATTTACACAGTCATGACCTGTTAGCTGTACAGACACTGGAAACTGAGGTAGTGCAATAGACCAAACACGGATCTTCTGAATGTCTGACCCTGGGAACTCCTTTGAGCTTCCCTGGATTATGATGGTAACTCATCCTAGAGGGGAAAAGCCCTCAGCAACAACAGAGCTTGCAAACCCAGCTGTTTTATTGACAAGGTGAAGACCCAAAGCCTTTCTTTACTGCCTGAGACTAATGGTATTCTCCCTACTGGAACAAAAGCTTTCTACTTTGGAGCTGGGATTTGTTTTTTAATCCAAGCATGTTTTTCGTCACTTACTGTTAT
Source organism: Numida meleagris (assembly GCF_002078875.1). Taxonomy (NCBI): domain Eukaryota; kingdom Metazoa; phylum Chordata; class Aves; order Galliformes; family Numididae; genus Numida; species Numida meleagris. Next base: position 35,564,549 of record NC_034413.1, on the reverse strand, counting down.
TGAATGCATTTATCCTTGGGGGAATATTAATTGAATTCTCTGTCAGCCTCTGCTCTAAGAACTGGGAGGACCCAGGGGAAAGATTGCCAGTAGAGTTCCTACGTCTAATGTGATTAAAAAATATTTGGCTGCAGAAGAGAGAGTATTGTTGTTCTTCCATTGTATTTCTCTGCAAAGAGATAACATGGATGCTGACTGATGAAGAGACAGGTCATACATGTTTAATTTGAACAGCTATAAAAAGAAACTTGCAGTAGGGCTGCTTATTGGAAATTTAATAAAGAAAAGTTATTACCATGGCTCAGTATAATCCCAAGGATATCTCTTCATGCACTCTACTTGGAAACTAAGCTGTCAAGGAAGTTAAGCTAGGAAGTTGTTGTGTGAATAACACATTAAATCTGAGAGGCAGAATAATCTTTTTTATGATGGGATTTGGGAGCTGAGCACTGATCTTTGTTGTCTCCACAAAGCTCATGTATCAGTGCTGCTAGACTGTTTCATAGCTGGGGACTACATGCTCCGATGAAGTAACCAGCCCAAGGCTACCCCAGGTCCTTGCAATGGTTGTGATGTGCGCAATGATCATTAAGCCCTCCTTATCTCCTGATACTTCCCTACTAAAGACATAACAAACTGCTGTAAGACTACTAAATGCTTTTCAGAGCTTTAGTTTGTTTTATTGAAGCCTGTGATACGTTTTGGCAGAAATGTGCCCTTGGGAGAGGCACCACACTTCCAGCAGCACCTGAACCTGAGGAAATCAGCCACAGCACCAGAAGCTGTGATGTCCTCCCCTTGTGACTTTTCCACCTCTGACTGTATGTTCAGAGCATGACACTGCCGTAACGGCTGTGGGTAGTTTGGAAATTATGCCGAGAGGGGCTTCAACCTCATTTGCATGTGTTCTGCTTATTTCCTTCAGTGAGAATGTATCATAGTATTAGCCCTGCATTTCTTGCTCTGGAAGATGCAAAAATGCTAAATAAAACTCCTTTGTCTTCAGATAAAGTTAATCGTTGACTTATTTTTGTGGTTATTGCTGCCCTTGTTGTAAGACTGTTCTCTCAGTAGAATTTCAGGTGTGTCTCTAACCTATGTTTTTCACTTATAATTTCCAAGAGGTAAAATCATGGCATGTTTAAAGTATCCTGAAAAGTTCGGGGCAGAGATGTATGCAAGCTGTGCAAGTACAGCTTCAGCTTCTGAACACCAGGGAGTATTTCACAGTGAGGAAAAAAAAATGATTGCAAGAAGTGATGTCTACCTTCAAAAACTGCTTAAGAAAACAAGTAATTTCCTCATACTGAGTATGGACCTTCTGTTTGATTTTTTGAGAATGATTGCTGCTTGTTTGTCATTGCTGCTGTGTGTAAATAGCTTGCACAAGCCTTTTTTACAGTAGCTTGTAAAATAACCACATAGAAGCTCCAGCAACTGGCAGTTAAAGTCAGTCCATGAATATATTCCAGGATATTCTTGAGGCCAAAAAGTTGGGAGAACTTGAACACAGCTGTGAATAGAAACGTACATCTCAGAGGAAAATGTGCACATTGGGTAATAGGTATGCTCTGTGGCAAACAAATGGATGGGATGGAAGTCCTAGACACAGACCTGGATGTGAGGTGCTTTGTTCAAAGGCTGGACTGGTGGTGAAATGGTGTGCCTCATTTAAGACAGAGCAAGTGTCATGGTTTTATGATTTTCGGTTATTGGTATTCCACATCATAACATCATGTAGTGGATGTACCTGGTTCTCAGAAGAGAAGGACTACTACATTCCCCACGGCACTTTGCTCCTCTGTTACCATTTTCCAGACGGAGGGAAAAGATAAAAGCTCGCAGTATAAAAACTTGCAGATCACGAGACCTCGTCCCTTTTTTCCGCTGTCTCTCATCTTGGCAGCACCTCGCTCTCCAGCCGTCTTATCGTTGGTAGTAGAGTAAGGCCTACCTTGATTTTGGGACATTCTCTCTCTCTGTATTGGATTTATCAGCTTAAATTGTAATTATATTGTATTATAGTGTGTTGTTTTGCATTCCGATATTTTATTTAGTAAATTAGTTTGTTTCTCCTCAGATTGTTGCCGCTGTTCTTTGCTCTCAGGGCCATCTCCCTACCCTTTTCCCCTCTCCCCTTTTCCCGGGACGTGGGCCCTTGGGTCCCCCGTCCCCTTTGTTACAGAAATCGGGCCTAACACCCGTAAACCGTTGACAGCAAGGGAAAGTTCAGAAGTCAACTGAGTACGAATGAGGGAGCTGGAAAAATCTGCGGTAGTTTAGCTTCCTCAGTTAACACAGGGCTCAAACACCGGTACGAGAGGTAGAGCCTTAAGAACTGGAAATATCCCATTTTCTCAGAAGCGGATACTTTGAGACATTTGGTGTGCCTTTCTAGAGAGTGGGGTAATGCTGTGCTGCCTGTAGTAGACCTGTGTAGGAATGAGTAGGGGACAGGGCTTAGCTGAAAACAGCCAATTTGGGAAGCTGTCACTGCTGATAATATTTTAGAAATAAACCTGTTATGACATAGCTTTTCTTGATTCCTAAATACGGACTTCTCCTGGGAGGTTACAAGGCTGTTTTTCAGAGGCAAAGAGCAACGAGCTATTAACTTTAGTCATGTTTAGACATTAGAAAACATTTCACCCAATGTAGTATAAAAATATCTACATTAAAAATTGACTTATTCTAGGGTTTATATAGATCTTGAAATGAAATTGTTCAACCTAATCAAGCAATGTGATGTTTTAATAAAGCTGCCGAGTAGGAAGTGAGGACTATGCTCATATTCACTTTTGTGTTGAATAAATCTTCAAAGCTTCCTGCAGAAACAGGGGCAGAATAGAAGACAAACTGACTATTTCTTGGCTCAAGGCTTCAAGAATGGCTACTGCTTGCAGGCCAAAAAAAGACCATCATGCCATCCTATAGAAGCTTTACACAAAAGTAAGCCCCTGATTGGCGTTGTTCTGAAACAACAAATCATGCACATACCTGAAAAAGATATGTATCCCATGAAACCCCCCAAAATATCTGTGCCTGTGGCCTCTCAACAGGTGAATAGGGTTGTGGCTGATGACATTTATCTGTTTCATGTGGCAGGCTCGTTAAGATGCCTTATAGCAGTGCAGGTGTTTGTGCTGTGCATTATGCTGTATTACAAAAACATGTGTCCCTGAGGTGAGCAATAGTGTGAAGGTTGTACCATGAGAGCAGTGCCTTTCTTTGCAGTGCACAGCTGCAGTGCATAGGAATAGCAGCCAGGTCTTTAGGGTAAGAAGGACTTTACCTGACAGTCTGCCAGACTTGGGCCTGTGTCTGAAATCCAATGTATAGCAGCATACAGCAACATATAGATTGAGATCTCATAAATCTCAGAAAAAGAGGCTGGATTTAAAAAATGAATACAGAAACAACAACAACAACAAAAACAACGCTGAGGGTATGGATACCTCTGTTTTCCCCATCAAAATTGTATCTGTGATGTCATTCATAAACTGAAACTTGTCTCCACCAGCTCTTATCTTCATTTATTTAACTCTGCAGATAATCCTGTGCTCTTGGGAGGCCACACTGAAACTTTTTCCCTGGTGAGGCGGAGTGACAAGAGGTTCTGCTAATGTTAAACATACAGTTGATAATGAATGTGGTCATGCTTCAGGGAAATGTAGCAGCAAGGGTGAGCAATGCTTCTGTAGCATAAAGCAAAACCCTCATCTGTCTTTGCTAATAACAGTCATCTTTATGTGTGGTCACTGAAAAGAACTGTTGTGCAGATCCTGTGAATGTATGGCAGAAGGCCCTTGGGGTGCACCTTCCTAGCATCGAAGCCTAGCACTGCAAACCAGCCCGCCTTCCCTATTTTATCTCCATGTTACCCAAACACAATCACTCCGGATGAGCTTGCTTTAAGGGTTATGTCCGCAGATCTAACATCCTCCTCCACTAACCTGTGAGTCTTGTCATTGGAAGGATGATGACACTAGAATGGTTTTCTGTGTGTCCTACTCCTTCTGTTTCCTCTTTTAATAGCTTTCTCACCAGCGCCTTTCAGATTTTTCTACAGGAAAGTGTTATGCACCCCAACAAACAAGAAAAATGGATGGCCATGACATTTTTTATGCAGGGGAAGAAAACATTACTTGCTTGCTTGACAAGGCTATCCTTTCCTGCTCTGCTCTCTCATCAGCTTAGCCTGTAAATTGGCAGCCCTCCAGGCTTTAATTTCTATTTAGCTACTGTGTTTTGACATTGCTGTGCGGTGACAAATGTTATGCTCCTTGTGAAATTGGTGGCTTCTGATGAACTCTTTCAAGTCCTACACTGACAGGTGGGCTCATGAGGTTTAACTTGCCCATTAGTTTTCCCTTTGTTAACTAACCAGATAGTGCTGGAAAACACAGAGAAAAAGCATGATAGAACATCTAATGACCTGCAATGTCACTGAAAGTATCAGGAAGTGATGTTACTACAGGGCTGCCTCCATGACTAACACATTTGTGCTAGGATTGTGAACTGTAAATCCAATAGTGTATTGGTCTGATTAGCATAGTACCAGGTGCTCTGGGAGACACATTGAATTCTGCAGGGAATTACTATGAATGCAGTGTAAATCCCACTCTGGTGGAGGACTGAAGCTTAAATCACACAGTGTTTTAGGAGGGCATATTTGTACTGTGCAGTGTGGAGCAGGCTTTCCTGAGCAAAGCCACACTCCTCTCCCTTTGCAGAGCTGCGTACTACCTGCAGCCAGGTGTGGGGCAGCACCTTGCTCGTGGCCTGGAGGGCAGCAGAGAGGGGTGAAGTGAGCTCCTGTGGGCTGAGAGCTGTAGCCTGAATTCTTGCTAACCTGTCCTAGCCAAGTGCTTTTGTGTATTTCCAGCTTCTAATCATGTCTCAGAGACAGATCTTTAAAGGTAGAGTCCGCTATCTCCAAACTGCACTTTGAAAGCAGTGTTATATGTAGCTGTTTTTTATTACTAGCAACTTCAGCAGCTGAAATTGGACCCCAGAGCTTCAAAGCAGCTGCTCAGCTGAGGAAGTGCTGCTGAATAAAAGGTCCCTGCTCTGCTACCCTCCCCCTGCTTTTCTACACTACCAACTGCGTGAGCCCAGCAGCAAGGAAGAGAGTTTGGCCTTGAAGTGAATCTAAAGAGGAAAGAGAGAGAGAAGAGGAGAGGTGGAGTTAGCAATAGCAGCCTGCAGCATGGGAAGATGAGAAAGCAGAAGCAAAGAGACAGATGCTTGAATCTCTGTGTGGGTGAGCTCTGAGGAGCAAGGTCTGAATAGAGGGGAGGGCCAAGGAGTTTAAAGACTGAGCACGCTCAGTGCAAAGACAGAGATTGTGTTCCTTTTTCTTTCTGGAGGATCAGTCAAAGGGAAACTGTAAGGGGGACAAGGAGGAAGCGAGTGAAATCGGTGCCAAATTCCAGTTAAAATATGAACCTTTAACTAACAGGGACTGTGAAATGGGAAGAAATGCTGACATCTGTCAAGCATAATGCAGGAAGCGAGGAAAAAAAACCAGGCACATTAGTGTATTGTAGGCATGTTACTCCCATTTTGTGATAACCTGGTTGTGTAGCTCTGTGCAACTATCACTGGCAATACTACTCTTACCCCTAGTGCAGCATCAAGCATTATCGTCTTTCAGAGGATGAAACTAGCTGGCAAATACAACATTTTTTTTTTACTTTTTTTTTTGGTTTTTTTTTTTTTTTTTGCAAGACAAGATTAGCAGAAACCTGGAGACAAGTGGATGGCATTTACTTTTGATAGCATTGCTGGCTTCTGCAGAGAAATGTGGCTTTTAGCCAGGTTTAAGAGATTCAAGTTGAACTCTTACGCAGCTTGAGGCAAACAAATCAGAACCAACTCTTAAATACACCAAGTAAAAATTGTCAGTTCCCTTTGAGCTGCTGCAAATGACTTACTTGACTGATGCTTTTTGTCCTGAAGTCCCAAAGGGAATGGAAATCAGGGGGCAATCTTGTTACCTTTTAGGGTAATGCCATAGCCAGTCTGCAATCCCATTTTGTCAGAAGTGCTGCTGTGTTACATGCAATTGGTCCCCTGGTCTTACCTTTCTGTAAAGCATTATTTGTCCCCCTGGGAACTGGGGAACACAGAAGCAGCTGGCTTAGCTTTTCTGCAGTGGTGAAGTAGGCGCTCAATGTGGGGTCCTGTGCCCCAGCCAGCATCTTACCACAAAGACATTATTTTTATCTGACACTTGCAAGGCAAGTAGGGTTGGGGTTGAGTGGTTGTTGGAAGTGAGTGATCAGAGGGCTGCGGCCATTTTCTTGTCATGCTGTGGAGCAGCCATGAACACAGCCCCTCCAGTCCAGCTGTATCAAGCTGGGGTTACCAAGCCCACAACTGCTTTGGTAGTTCTGGGTAACCACAGTGCTCTGCTTACCCTTTTCTTTCCTTCTTTTGGCAATGGCAACAGACCAGTGAATCACTGAAAGAAAATACCAATGTTTGTTTAAGGATTTTGAGGATTTAATGTGGCTCTGTATTATTTTGTTCTGTCAGGCAAGTACTGCTGAGGTGTTAATAGGAAGGGGCTAAACTTCTCTATTATTTTGCTCATTTTTACTGAGGAGTGGAGAAAGACAAGGTTAGTGTTTAGAAGTCAAAGACAGTGGGCTCTTAAACTTCACAGTATTAGTGAGGCCCTGAGTGTCACATCCTTTTGAAAGAAGGGTGTTAGCTTTTTACTAGCTCGTCAGTAGGGTGAGAGAGCTGGGGGAGATCTAAACAGGAGTAGGAATGGTCTCAAGTTGCGCCAGGGGTGATACAGGAAATGAGTTCTGTTTTCAGAAAAACTTGCTGTCCCTTGTGGTTTATCTGTTTGGTGGGTGGTAGACACAATAAACCAAAACATATTACTTTCTTCTCACCTCTTGGACCCTGTGTGTTACAGTCTCTAGGAGCAGAGTAGCTAAGCTGTAAGATCTGCTTTCAACATACTGAAATTGCAGGCTTACTTTTAATGTGGCTGGTTTAAAAGCAGCACAGTTTTCTTTCTGCCTTGTCTAGTGGCAGGATGCCAGACCCTCCCGGATTCTGATTGTGGTTGTAGTGGCTTTCAGAATTACAGAATAAATTTATTTTTTTTCCTTTCTAGCTTTTCTTGAGGAACTCATGAAAACTCTACTCTCTGAAAGGCATATTAGAAGCCTTAAAATGCCCCCATAAGAGTATCAAAGTATGACATGATAGAATAATCTGCATAATCAGATTTTTGGTTTTATCTGGGCTTTTTGTTCAGAAAAGGCTGTGTTCTTTGCTGAAATCTGGACTCTGACTTCTTACACCCCTTCTTCTGTTTATTTAACGTGCAGCGGACGTCTCTTTTGGGACTAAACAATCTGCAAAACCTTATGGATTCTTGAAGTTGCAAGGGCCTGAAATAAATGGGAAAAGTTGGTTTTAAGGCAGAAGTACTGAACAGGAAATGCAATAATTCAGTTTGACTGATAAGGATTCGAGAGTCACTGGGTTAGGTGTTCTTTCTCCTGTGACTGTTTGTTTCTACAAATACATATAGTTGGTGGGTTTGCATTGTCTCTTGGTTGGTTTGGCCCAGAGGAGAAGAGGCTGAGGGGAGGCCTCATGGCAGCTCCATCATGGTGGCCCGCAGCCCCCTGCTTTCCCCAGTTTTATTGCTCAGCATGATGCCACGTCCTGGCTGTGTCCCCTCCCAGCCCCTTCTACACTCCCAGCCCCTCGCTCGCAAGGCACCCGAGAAGCAGAAAAGTCACTGGCACCGCATAAGCACTGCTCAGCAACAGCTAAACCATCCATGTGTTATCAGCACTGTTCTCACTACAAATCAAAAAAACGGTGCTGTATGAGCTGCTATGAAGAAAATTAACTAAATCTCAACCAAAATTGGACAAGTGGGTGGATAAAGTGGGTGATAACGGATGCTAGCAGGATTGGTTGGTATCAAAAAGATCAGACTGTGGTAAATTCCTATAGAGGCTTTATGGGAGGTGAGCATGTTGGAAATATCCAAATAATTTATCAGGACGGTATCTCTAATAAAAGCAGATTTTATCCGCAACTGCAATGGCGGGTGTCCTGCAAGCAGGAGCGCACCTATGGACACAGTATGACAACTTTTGTACCTTGTTTCCCCGCCCCCCCCCCTTGCCTACCTCCTCCCGTTTCCCCAGTGGCTGGGTACTCCAGGTTCACAATCTTACCAAAGCTTTACATTTGTTAATTATATTCTGACACTTTTTAATTCATGTGTTATCTTGTGCCAGTCAGTCGCCATCTTGCTGTTTCCAAGATGTCTCAGTACTCTTCTTATCATGTTGATACAGTGATTTTCTCCAAAGCTTCTTCCATTCTGTCTGAAGGACACTTCCTTTGTTAAACAAAGAGCACTGAGGGGGGGATGCCAGGCCTTCCCGATGCCTCTTTAGGCACTTCATTGGGCATGTCATGACTTGTTCTCTGGTTTGGTCAGTCTTGTGCAGGATATTCTTGCAATGTGTATGACAAGGTATAACATATATTTTAATGCTGGCTATACATAAATTATTGCTAGCTAGTTTTAATAAAGGACCAAAACAGCAGCAGAGGCCATGAAATCACAAAAATTCTTATCTTGTTCTAATGCAGAAACAACATTTGATTCCCACAAGCAGAGGGCTCTGGGTACAGACCTGTAAAATTCGAGTACGTGCAACATGCAGCTGAGACTGAGTCTTGCATTTCTTTGCCCATGAGGTCTCAAAAAGCAGGTGGTAACAAGGTGATCCTGGTTCCTCACAAAGAAGGGTTTTTTCCAGTTTGGAAATAAATCTGCAGTGGTGCAAATTTTGCAGGGTGCCAAATTTAAGAAGCAGTAATAACGTTCTGTACCATCTATGGCATGTTAGGTGATATAGTGACAAGAACAACCAGTATTTGATAGCTTATTGCCTCAGACAGCCCGGGAAATGGTAAATCCAAGTTCATACTTCTGTGCTTTGTTGTAGCTTTTCATAGGGAGTATCCTAAGAGCTGTATCTCTTCAGAGGGAGTAGCAAAAGAATATACAATGCTTTCTGTAGTTGAGCATGTTTATGAAAGTATGGCTTATTCCAGGAACACAAAAATAGCCGCCAACCTTACCTGGCCATGAAGACAGCTCAGCTTTGAAGCTCACCCTCTGCTGCAGGTTCAGGTCTGCTTCAGCTGCAAAAACAGCATTTACTTTTTAGCTCTCCCAAGCCACATATTTTCTTGAGAAATGTGGAGTGAGTCCTACTTTTGATACTAATACTAATCTGTATTAGTCTAATATAAAAATTAGGCTGCTCAAAAGTTTGCCAAGGGGCAAAAGCTCCACCTTGCCATTAAAGCTTTTTAACAAATGACCTTGGTAGGTACACTCATAAAAATTGGGCTTCCACTGCTGCAAACACTGTGGAGTAGGATTTACACAGGCATCAGAATTCTGACTGAGTTCAGTTTCCCTTGTTGTAGAAGTGACCTACTTGAATATACACTGAGTAATGTGTTACCGAACTCCGGCGACCCGCTTGTATTACCCTTGCACGCAGAGAACCAAAACCCAGTCCTGGCCAGCTACTGCACAAAGCATCAATATGATGAGGAGCAAAATGGCGTTTATTGGTAAAAGCTACAGAACTATATAATATTTCTTATCTTTTACTAGACTGTTCCAGAAGCTCACGCAGGCTCCTGGCCAATCATATTGAATATCCCGCTCTATCCACTCACTTCCGAAAAGCCATATATAGAGTGGTCATACACATTGTTATTAAAACAAAGAAGTACAGCCTCTCCGTCTTACGACACGGGTTCAAGTAAGTAGGTCAACCAATAGCAAGCACCATGGGGAAGGGCCTTCCATGTTACATCCCGAACGCTCCATTTTTCGCCTAATACAATAGTAATGTAATTACCATCTGGAAACAACTCACCTTCTGTTGCTTAATTATATTTTCCAAGTATACTTGAGTCCATTTCAAAGGAACTGTGTTGGTTGACATACTGGTTTTCCCCTTCACCATTGTATGAAAATTGCCATGTAATTACACTCTAATATAATGCGCATGTATTATTATGGGGCTGTGATTTGGGTAATGTCAGTATATTTTAAAAGTGTTATATATCTTCTCCTCACAAAATCAATAATCCCTTTAATGACAGTAGTCTTTTACAGCTATTCATTATTTTAATTCTCATATGCTTAAGGTCTGTAATGCTACTTCATCATCTTGTTAATTTTCTGGAAATCACACTGGCTGGTTGAGGGGAGGTGTCTAATGACTGTCATCACACTTGCAAAATAAAATTGTGCTAGTGCAGAAGCAAGTCAAGCGCACTAATAACTGGGGTGAAAAACTTCTGGTAGTGGTATTCTGGTACCAGAATGTGCTTCATGGTGCTTGCTACATGTTGATTAAAAGAAGAAATTGTCAGTAATCCCATTACTGAGTTGATATAGGTTCAATTAAATATGCTAGAGCTCCACCTGTGCACACAGGAGCAGCAGCTCTTTATGTAATCTGCTTCTTCTGTTAGGCTTACATGATAGGTTTGCCAGGGCACTTCTCAAAATTAAATCTAGCCTAAAAGGATGAAGCACCTCTGGAGATTACCTTTGTGTGGATTACTTTCCTAAATAGGCAGTGACCCCAGTGGGGCAACAGGAGAGCTCGTCAGTCCTTTGCTGTAATGAAAATGCGTGGCACCAAAAACTTCAAACATAATTTTTGCGTTGCTAATCTAGGTTCCAGATTTAAAGGGGAGTTTTGTTTTTCTTTCTTTCTGTCTTTCTGTCTTTCTTTTTTCTTCTCCGTGATGCTTACTCATAACCTCCTATGTGGTTTCCCTGCGGTTAACGTGTTGCACATCAGCCCTGTTATATTCTTCCTGGTGACCAGATCCCCTTTTCCCTCTGTGCTTTATTTTTCAACACCTCTATGGCAGTGTGTCACTGTCTGCTTTGGTGCAGGTGTGGAGCCAGGTGTGATCCTTAGCTGTTTCAGCTTAGGCGGTTATGTATTGTAACCTCCTGTATGCTCATATATTAATACAGTTCTGTGCTGAATTCCTTTGCATCTCTGCACCTGGGAGAAGAACGTAGTGGCAATGCAATACCAGCAGCATTCTTCAGTGGACAGGATGAATTTTAATACAACACAGAAAGAAAGGTATTACAGAAAACAGAACCTCTAGTTCATCATAGGATTTGCATTTCTTTTCAAGGTGCTTTTAGACTTGCTGGACCACTGCACTGTAGAGACAACTAAAAACTGTAGCATGTCTTAATGCCAGCCACTGAAATAGCAGTGCTTGCTCTTGCTGTCCTCTCCTCTCTGAGTCCCAGAGATCCATGGCTGATGAAATAAGTTGCAAAGAGACAGGCATCCACTTGGCAAGACCTTTCGTAGCAAGTACTATGTGATGACTGATTGTAAATTGCCTGGGAAAGGCTTTCTGAGCAGCACAGTTCCTGGAATTAAGAGCTGTGCTGTCTTATTTTCATCCTTCCAGATTTCTGTGACGCATCTTGTGCAAATGAAGATATTCTAGGAAAAATAAATCTCCAGTTACGTGTTTGTGCTAATGAAAAAATGCTACTCTTGCCATATATTCCTGAATTTAGCAAAACTGAAGTGACTGGACAAAACTACTTCACCTGCTTCTGCGTTGTGTAGCGGGCAGGCTATAGCAAGGGATCCTTGGCAGCATTATCACTCTTTTCCTGCCTCTTACTCCTGTAAGGCTAGCTACTGTCTGTTTTGCATCTCCTCTGTACCTATTTCATCTCTCATTGGAAATGAGACTGAAAAGATTGGTTAATTTATGTCTTATCTTTCAGTCTTAGATCTCTTGGGAAACTGTCCTTAGGGATGTAGGAACAGAACAGAGCTGGCAGTTCTTTAAGGATGTGCTTCTGAGAGCACAAGAACTCTCCGTCCTCCAGCAAAGAAATCATGTAGAAGAGGCAGGAAACCAGAATGGCTGAATGAGGACCTGCTGGTCAAACTGGGGGATAGGAAGGAAATATACAGGAAGTGGAAATGGGGATGTGTGGCCGGGGAAGAACACGGAGGAGCAAATCCCTCCCACTTGTAAGAGCAGAGCAAGTCATGAGACTTAATGTGTACAAGTCTATGAGGCTGCATGGCATACATCCATGCATCCCAGGGTCCTGAAGGAACTGGCTGATGTGGTTGCTGAGCCATTTTCCATCATATTTGAAGATTCAGGTAAAGTCCCCAGTGACTGGAAAAATGGAAAGATCACTCCAGTTTTTAAGAAAGGGAGAAAGGAAAACCTGGGGAACTACAGATTGGTGAGCCTCACCTCTGTGCTTGGGAAGATCATGGAGCAGATCCTCCTGGAAGAGATGTCAATGTACATGTGAGACAAACAGGTGAGACAGCCAGCACAGCTTCACTGAGGGCAGATTATGCCTGACCAATCTGGTGGCCTTCTACAATGGAGTAACAGCATCAGCCTACATAGGAAGGGCAACTGATATTGTCTGTCTGGACTTGTGCAAGGCTTTTGACATGGTACACCTCCATGTTCTTGTCTATAAATGGGAAAGAGGTGGATTTGAAGGCTTGACAGTTAGGTGAATAAAGAGTTGGTTGGATGGTTGCAGCCAAAGGGTTGTTGTCGACAGCTCTATGTCCAGGTAGAGACTGGTGACAAGTGGTGTCCCTTGGGAGTCCATTTTAGGACTGATACTTTTCAACTTCTTTATCCATGGCCTAAACAGTGGGATCGAGAGCGCCTTCAGCAAGTAATTTCACTGATGACACCAAGCTGAGTGCTGCAGTTGATACAACAGAAGGAAAGGGCGTCTTTCAGAAGGACCTGATAAGCAAGGTGTTGCACTTGAATCGGGGCAATCACAGATACGTGTACAGAGTGGGAGAACTTGAGAGCTCTGCGGAGGACTTGGGGGTTCTGGTGTACAATAAGCTGGACATGAGCCAGCAGTGTGCTCTTGCAGCCTAGGAGGCCAACAGTATCAACAGAGGGATGGCAGCAGAGAGAGGGAGATGACTGTCCTCTACTCTGCTCTTGTGAGGCCCCATCTGGAGTACTACGTCCAGGCTTGGGGCCTCCAATACAAGAAAGACATGGAGCTGTTGGAGTGAGTCCAGAGGAGGCCACAAAGATTATCAGAGGGCTGGAGCACCTCTCTTATGAAGAAAGGTTGAGGGAGCTGAGCTTGTTTAACCTGGAGGAAAAGTTTGGGGAGACCTCCTTGTGGTCTTCCAGTACTTAAAGGGAGCCTATAAAGAGGAGGTAGACTGACTTTAAACACAGGCAAGTAGTGTGTGGACAAGTGGGAATAGTTTCAAACTATAAGATAGGAGATTTAGGTTGGATGTTAGGAAGAAATTCTTTACTTAGAGAGTGGTGAGGCCCTGGCACTGGTACCTAGAGAGCTGTGGATGCTCCAGCCCTGGAGGCATTCAATGCCAGATCGGATGGGGCCCTGAGCAGCTTGATCTGGTGGGTGGCAACCATCCCATGGCAAAGGGGTTGCAGCTAGATGATGCTTAAGGTGTTTTCCAACCCAAACCATTCTATGATTATATGTACACAGTATCACTACTTCCCTTCTGGGCAGAGTACAGAATAAAAACCCTGAGCTTCTGTTTATTTGGTGCCTTACTTTTAAGGCAATCCTTAAAAGTAGAGCAAACCTTACAATCCTTTAGCAATCCTTCTTCCCTGGGGAGAACAGCTTTCTTTCAAGCCATTCATTATCTAAAATGATGAATGCCTTCTCCGTTTCTTGCTAGAATGTTTTCCCTTGGGATGCATTAACTATTGCTGGCTGCCAGGAGCTACCAAGCTGCTGTCTCACTCCCCACCTCAGCAGGACAGGTGGAGAAAACAAGATGGAAAAACTTGTGGGTCAAGGTAAAGACAGAGAGATCCTTCATCAGTTACCATCATGCTTTGGTGTGCACATCTCCTCTGATATCTCCCCCGCATCTCCCTTGCTACCAAAAACTTGCCATGTAAACCTATCTGATCTTAGTATTAATGAGAGCATCCTGGCAGGGATGTTTTTCTTGTCCTTGGTCAGAAGGTATGGAAACAGGTTTTTAATTTCTTTCCTGCTAGAAAGCCTCACTTTGAGCCCCCACAGGCACAAACACCTCATGCTGTGACTCTGTGTACTTCTATCTGAGAAATTGTTATCTCTTCTACAGTCATCTCTATTTCTATAGAGTGGATGTTTTGCCAGTGCTGGGACAGTCATGGCTTCCCTAATGACTGTTTTCTGTGCTGCAATTATGTCAGCTTGTGTAGGAGTGGCAGAAAATAACAGCTATTTAACATGAGATGATCCATTCAGCTGCAGTGTCAAGAAGTCTTAGTGGTGGGCTCAAGTTGATGAAAAAGAAGGTTTTCACAGAGAGATGAAATGGGTAGGAAGGTGGGGAGTAAATAGCATTTTCCAAATAATCATTTGTCTGTTCCCTTTTAGAAACTGAACACTCAGCTTAAATAGCATCCCTCCCACAACATATTTGCAGTAGTAAATACTATGCTATGAAATCTTATGCCTTCAAAGATGATCGCTAATGCTATTGTGATTGCAGAAACTTGACTGTTCTGATCAGCTGTCTTTAAATGAGGCTACAGTCTACACTGCTCCTTGCTTACAGTCTTAATCTTCTGTTTACAGTATGATCTCAATCATCTGTCACAGAAATAAAAATAGAATAGAGAGGAGTGGGAAAGAAACAGCTGTTGGCTTTACACTTGCCCTTTTGTGCTCATTTTGATCCTTGTATCCTTCCGTTCATCATGATTCCACCACTCCCAAAGAAGTATCAGGCTTTCCCAGACTCACTGATGCAGATTATTTCAATAGACTTCCCATGTAGTTTGCAAATATTTGTGAATGTTGGAGTGAGCCTATTAAGCTGGAGTCTTCTACTCCTCTTGCAGAATTGCAAGTTGCATTTTCTGGCTCCTGTAGTTTATACTAGTAAGTATAGAATTTACTGTAGAATTTAAGATCTCATAGCACCTTTCTGACCTTGTGGAATTGTCCTTAGGTGCTGTCTTCTCTATGACAGGTGGTGCAGTTTTATCTTCACAGAGGCAAGGTGGCTTACTTGGCTTAGCTTGCTTTCTTTGTATCTAAAAGTTCCTGCAGTAGCCTTCTAGAAAGATGTTAGTGGTCCCATATGATCTGTGTTGGCATAACTTAAATATTTAACTTTTGGAAACTGTGAGGGTAGTTTCCTCACAGTGAAATAATCAGGGAGAATAAGACTCTATGTAAAGTTTGACAGCAAAGAAAGAACACGGGAGACCATGATGATCAGAGGACTGGAGCACCTCCCCTACGAAGGCAGGCTGAGGGAGCTGGGCTTGTTCAGCCTGGAGAAGAAAAGCCTGTGGGGTGACCTCATTGCAACCTTCCAGTACCTAAAGGGAGCCTACAAACAGGAGGGGAGTCAACCCTTTACAGGGGTATATAATGGCAGGACAAGGGGAAATGGTTTTGAGTTGAAGGAGGGAAGATTTAGGTTGGATATCAGGAGGAAGTTCTTTACCAAGAGAGTGGTGAGGTGCTGGAACAGGCTGCCCAGAGAGGTTGTGGATGCCCCGTCCCTGGAGGTGTTCAAGGCCAGGTTGGATGGGACCCTGGGCAGCCTGGTCTAGTATTAGATGTGGAGATTGGTGGCATTTGGGGGTTGGAGCTTGATGATCCTTGAGGTCCCTTCCAACCCAAGCCATTCTATGATTCTGTGGGAGGCCTGGTTCTCATGAGTGGCCTGGTTCTCAAGAGTGTCCTAGACCAGTTGGAAATCTGAGGTTAATGCAGCTCAATTAGACTTCTGGAAATATTTTTTTCTTTACCTGAGAATGTGGAAGATTAGCTCAAAACAGACCCTTTAATGAAAAGCATTATCCTTGAGTTATATGTCTAGAAGAACAGTGTGGAAAAAAAAAAAAAAAACAAATCAAATCTACAGCACTTGTGTACTGATATATAGGGTTTGTCAGTAAAAGTAGCTGTGCTTTAATCAGATTGCACAGCACTCTGTTCCTGGTGCTGGACCAAGGTTTGATGCATAACCATCAGCGTGCTCTGAACAGGCCTTTATGCCATTAGGGATAGATGCCAGAACTCTACAATGAGCCATATAAACCCAACAAGAGAAGCTGTTTCGTTGTACTGCACCCCAAATGGCTGCTAACTGGTGGTTTTATAAAACAGCTAGCACAATGTAGTTAGTGTGGTTGGCTCAAACAGGCTGTTTGGACAAATGGACATGAGGATTTTATTTAAATGCAGGTAATATGGATCAAACCACTCCCAGCTTTCCCAGTAGTCTCAGAATCACCTTGGTTTAAATGGATTTTAAATCAGCATCATCAGATCAGCAGGAATATCTGAGTTCTCATTGTTCGGCAACGCAAATAGCACTAACCTCTGTTACCTTTCTGTACATCTGTTGGGATGTACTTTTTTTTTTTTTAAAATCCATATGGCTCGTTCACTTAAACTCATGGTCATGAGTTCACAAACTTTTATGGTCTGTTGCGACTGAATGTTCTTTGCGGATTTTGTTTATATTTTCTCAAAAGGGAAGACATAGCTTGTTGGACAGCTAACATGATAACCTACAGAGAGAGTACCATGCTTTGAAAGAGGAGCTATATGTTGAGATGAGAATATTTGGAGTTTGAGGTCAGGATGCCAAACAAAGCAGATTGTGCCCAGGGTTGCAGAGGTAACAGCACTGACCAACCTTAGCTCACGTCTTCATGTGCAAAATTGCTTGGAGATTTAAATTGCATCTTCTATTTGGCCAGTTTTTGTTTTTAATGATGTCTGGGCTAGCTCAAACAAAGGAACTTCTATGGCCCAGTGGGTCTGAAATTCCTTACTGTGTCTTTCTTTCCTGTGCTGAACCTAGAAACTGACTTCCCATAATGGTCAGCTGGCTTAGGAGGATTGTGACAGCACTGCCTCGTCTCTCGTTTGGAGTGCAGCAGTAAGAAATCTTTTAAGTGCTGTGTCAGACATGCTTTGAGTAGGGCTCAGTGCTTTATCACTTAACTTCTGTACCCAGGTGAGCATAAATCCGCTTCCTTATCTTTTATAGGCTTGAATAGTTATAAATAATGGTGACCAAGCTGAGCAGTTTTTTCTTGTATGACAGTCGATGGAGTTTGCTGCACTTCAGCACAGGCAATAGGTTAATGGGGACTACTGTCTCCTCTACGAGTTAATTAACTATGATTTAAGATGGATGTTTGTAAATTTTGTTTTTCCTCCAAATGTGAATGAACTGTCTGGCTTTGTGTATATTTCTACAATAGGAGAGGCTGAGTATAATTCCTCATTTCAACCAGAGCATTGAATAGGATGGCTGTATTAAGTTTTGTAGTCAGCTTTGACACACTCTCTAGTGGTGTGGCTAAGCACGAATTACTGCTTTTGATGTAATAACTTTGCTGAGTAATCGCTGTGTGAGCTGGACTCGTGAGGTTTGATGCCTCACGGGCAAATGCTTCTGCAAATGCTTTCCTCGGAGTGTGTATCCTAAGCAGCTGGAGGGCTACACCATCAAGAAATCATGTCATAATAAAGCATGCGTGGTTCAGTCTTGGTGAACTGCTAGCTTGCTGCCAAGTAAGTAATCTGTGCTGTTTGGCCAGCATGGTGTGCATCTGATGAAACATCTCCCCATCTGCTGAGCAGGTCCTCCAAAAGGCTAAGGATAAGATGGAGGAAGTGGTCTTCTATCACAGTTTATTGTGGCTTTCTTGTTTGGTGTTCCTGGGAAGATTTGCAGAGAAAAATGTAAATGGATTTCCAAAGAAGGCAGAGGATAAGGCAAGAAGGAAAAGCCTGTCTGGGAGTGTTATATTGCTAGAGGAACTGGAGGCAGTCCGGATGAAGGCACAAGGGGGTAAGTTCTCATCTAAGACCTTGATTCAAGATTTAGCATTCACAAGGTAAGCATCTTTCTTGTTGGGAAATACTCTTCTGGACCAGAAGGCTCACAGTGGAGAAGAAAATGTCTTAAGAATGTTCAGAAGTGGCTTCTGGGAGTGTTTCTTAGGCAGGTTCTCAATTCAAGCAGTAAGCACGTTGGTATAGGTGACGACTAACCATTCCTCAAGGCAGATGTGTGGCACATGGTTCATGCAAAATGTTGACTGGCTAAAATATCAGCAACTCAGTGAAGGAAAGCAAAGAATGGCAACAGTGTGGAAGGGAATTTAGGCTTTCCTAATGGCTGCCTGCAATTACAGTGTGATGGTATGTGAGAAAATATCAGTCCAGAATGTTCTGAGCTCATTTACTGCCTCAGAGCAAGCTCTGAAGTTGTGATCCACTCACAGAGATAGCAATGTGGAATAGCTCTGAGCCTAAGACTCCTCCTTTTTGGACTGAAAGTCCACCCTCTGCCAGTAACATACTCTGCCAGTATCATCTTACGCCCAGCTCGGTGAGGTAAGTGGTGTAGGAAGCCTTGTGATGAAAGGAAAATGCAAGCGCTCTGTAGATGTAGGCTCTTTTAGGTTGAGTCTAAGCTACCGAGCCCATCAGTAGGAGGATGCCAATGATTTTCCAGATAGCAAACGAGGATATAAATTGAACAGTAGATGCACTGGAGGGGTCTGGGCTTCTGAGGGGCCATTGCCTTGTGCTGTGCTTTGGCCTGTAGAGGATGCTCTCTGGAAGGATAGCAGAACACTACAGATACAAATTTCCATCTCTACAAACATGCACCTGGCACCATTTCTGGGCTTAAATGTATTCTTTGTGAACTGCGTTTACTTTTGGAATGTGTTAAAATAGGAAGGACTTTTTAACTTCTTACATTTCCAGAGAAGAAACAAGATCATCCATGCAAATTCACTGTATTTTGTGGGAAGTACAGGGCTGCTCTCTGGCTGGAATGGCAGTTTCCCTGAAGTTGCAATCGTCCCTTTATCTTTCTTCAGTCCTCACTCAGGCCTATCTGTAGTATGTTGCTGTGTTCTACAGAAATAGGCTTGCTTCCTCCAGTCTTAGCTATGATGAGTTGGATGACTCTGCTGACAGCAGTGTTGTCAGCTGAATTGTAGTTAGGCTTTGATAAGCCAAGGCACTACGACCCTTTCATTTATCTGTTCGGCTGCACGTGAAAGGCTTAAAACAGCAGGCTCCTAAGATCTGCACTGGAATTGTTTGCAGATGTAGACACTTAATGGTGAAAAATAGTAAGCCATCACTTCAGAGCCTGAAGAGTGGTATCTAAAGCTGTGCCCTCAGCACTTTTGAGCCATAAATAAGAGTTCAGGCATGTTTGGCTAAGGAAGATTATTAGCTTGGCAGGGGAGGGAGGTTGTTTTCCCTGTAATTTAAAAGATTGATTCCTAATTACCTGGTAGAACATTTGCTGTTGTGCATGCTGAGTGCCTGAATGCAGTGGCTGAAGATGGAATATTTCCCTTTGGGAAAGTCATTGTAATTACTTGGCCAGCAAAGTGCCTGATCTTGTCACCTTTTGCTGCAGGGAAACTTTCGAGTCCTGGAGATCAAAACATCTTTTCCGCAGCGTGGGAAGGAAATGAAAAGCAAAACTGTTTGTTCCGCACATTCCTGGGCTTTGCTTGCTTCTGCGGTATCCCAGCACTGTCCAGCAGTATGCTAGGTGACGTGGGTAACATTTGTCACATGCTGTTTGTTCTTTCATCTTTTTCCCAGGGATGAGTGCATGCTTTAAATGTGTAAAGACAGGGAGGTTAAGGAAATGCATGTTTAATCTGTAGACAAAGCTGCAATGGGCACACTGAATGGTGATGCTGTTACAGGAGGAGGACAGTTTTGTGGCTACTTTCACTTTAACATGATTTAATTTTACTTAGGTTTAGTTTGTGGTGCTGTATGATTTTCTTCATAGATAAAGAACTTATTAAAAGGTTTGATAGGGAGTTAGAGAAATCAAATTGAAGTGAGCTCTATTTCACTATAGTGATGGAAGGTCCTTCTTTTGGTGTCTGCTCAGATACACTTTCTCAAGCTTTGTCCTTGGCCTGCTGGAGCCAGCCTGGCACTGGTGCCTCTTGCTCCACAACCATCATGCTAATGGGATGGTGAGATATTACAGCAAGTCCTTGTTGATCAGGCAGCTTGTCGGGCAGCTGACCCCAGCTTGAAGGAACGCTGTCCTGAGGATTTCAATCGTGTGTGGCACCGGAGTGGCTGTCAGGCAACATTGATCATACTGAGCTGCAGAGTTCAGCAGTTCATCCTGGAAAGGTATCCATGAAGATGTGCTAATGCAGCCACGCTCTGCTGCAGGTGCTAAAATGCTTCCTGGGAAGAGTTCCTCAAGCAGCAATCCTGAACTTTTGGCCCCACCAGCCTCTGAAGGAAATGTTTGGTTATGTTAACAGTAGAGCCCTGCGTTTTTCGGATGGATGCTTTAGTCGATGCATGACTTTGTGCAGCAAACAAAAGTGTTCCATTTAGAGATGGTCTGAGGCAGTGCCTCTTCTACTAAACTGCATCTTAAAGCAAAAAAATTCTGCCTGAAGCTCACTGAAGTTGAAAGGTTTGTTCAGTGAGAGCAGGAGATGAGCTGGGAGACAAGGGGCATTCCAGGGAGGGTGTGCCCTAAGCTGCAGGCTGGAGTCCCACAGCCTCTGCACATGGCACGCATCTGCATATGCACCTGTTAACAGCCCTACTGAGGGGCTGGCAGGGTCCCTGGCAGCTCTATGTAAGGTGAGGGAGTGAAATAGGTAAAGCCAAGAGCAGTGGAAGCTGGAGTCCAGGTGGACAACAGGTTGGCCATGAGCCATCAGTATGCTGTTGTAGCCAAGAAGGCCAGTGGCAGCTTGGGGGCACATTACAAAGAGCATGGCCAGCAGGTTGAGGGAGGTGATAGTCCCTCTCTGCTCTGCCCTCCCAAGGCCACAGCTGGAGCACTGGGCCCAGTTCTGGGCTCTCCAGTTCAAAACAGACAGGGATCTCCTAGAAAGAGCCCAGAGGAGGGTGACAAAGATGATTAAGGGTCTGGAGCATCTCCCTTTTGAAGAAAGGCTGAGTGACCTGGGACTGTTCAGTCTGGAGAAGAGAAGGATTAGGGGGAATCTTATAGCTGTTCATAAATGTCTAATGGATGAGAGTCAAGTGGATGAGACCAGATTCTTCAGTGGTGTGCAGTGATGGTCTTTCACCATGGGGAATGGACTCATCTTTCAGTGCAAATAAATTCCTTGATTTAAACAAGTTTCACTTACTATAGGAACGACATACTTACATGTGTGTGTTTGTCTGAACTTGATATCAGTTATTTCTTGCTTCCTGGAATATTTTGGCGGAGAGTAGGTTGTGCATGTTTTCAACACACCTTGTACGCAGAATCTGCTAGTTGGCCTTTTCTTGATGCTGTATTAGAAATGTATAAGGCACAAAGTGTAGTTTGAGGTTACTGAAGGTGCTTCACAGCTGAATGGCAAAGTGTTTTGCTCATCATTTCAGGTCATTGCTCAGAGCAGAAAGTGAAGTTTACCCACACTAGCAGTGTGTTTATTTGCCTTGCTTGCTATTGTCTGCTTACATTTTTTTTCACTTGCATGAAAAAGCAGCCTCATAAATTAGAAGCACTCAGCAGACAATATGCTGCTCCTAATTATGTGGAAGCACAGACAACAGTCACAAAAGTAACAGGAAAACTACCAAAGCAAATACAGCAGGCTGCTAACTGCCAAATTAAGGTCTCAGCTCTTTATTGTAACTAAATATGCATGTTGATGAGATTTGGCGGCACACTTCTAGATTACTGTCCTCCCTGAGGAGGAAGTGGACTGCTCCAGTTGTGTCAGACCTGCACAGAGGTGTCAGCCTGTAGGACACGCGGAACCCATCTGGGGTCCTACCCGATGAGTGCTGCAGTGCAGCACATTGCATATTTCTCTCTGCAAAGAAGAGCAGAATATATCTGTTTGAAAGGGTTTTAAAATGCTGAGCAGGGTCACTCTGGACCAGTGGTTTCTCCTGGGGAATTATAGTGTTTTTACCAGTTTTTAACACAAGCCTTGAAGTCAGACATGTAGTAGTAAGGCTACAGTTCTGAGATTGCTATTAGCACACAAAAATACGTTCAAATTCACATTCCATTTGCTTAGGTATATGTCTGCAATCAAAAATGGCATGCCATTACTGGTTGTTATACATCTGTGCTACAAATCATTTTAGGTCAGGAAATGTGTAAATCTAGTTGAGGTGTTCAAAAAAGATTTAGATGTTGTACTGAGGGACATGGTTTAGTGGGGAAATATGGAAATATAGGTGGTGGGTGGACAGTTGGACTGGATGATCTTGGAGGTCTTTTCCAATCTTGGTGATTCTATGATTCTTTGTGGCATCTTTATTTTTCCTGTGGGAAAACACATTCCTTGGTCTTCAAGTACTGATAGACAGCAAAAGCTAGCATTTCTTCTTTTCTCTAATTTATTTTTCTCCACATTACTTCCGAGTTGTGACTCCAGCTTAGTGCATTGTACTTCTTGTGGCTTTAAATTGACCCAAATCCTTGGGCTTGCTCCTTGCCAGTGCAGTTTCCAAGGTTTGCAGCCATGAAATGCTGGTAGCTGAGGGGAGTGCCAACAAACTGCTCTTGAATTTTTGTAGCATGTGAAACCCAGGGGTTAAGGAGAAAGCAATTGCTGCACAGCATCCTTGCATGAGCTGTTTGGGCCATATCATCTCTGATTTCTATGTTTCTTCTTCCTGTAATACTTGGGTTAATACTTAGTGACGGTGGTGATGGGTTGGCAGCTGGACTGGATGATCATAGTGTTCTTTTCCAACCTTCATGGTTCTACTCTTCTGTGATTAGTACATAGCACTGAAAGCCTAGCTGGCTTATTATCCCTTATTGATAGTTCAGGCCGGCAGTAATTAAGTTGCTGAGAAAAGCCTGAGGACTATCAAAAATGACTTCAGGGGACTGGGGTGGGTAGCTGAGGTAGTTTTTTCTTCTATCCCTTCAGTGGCAGGGAAGGATACTGAGAGGATCCAGAAAATCCACTTCATAAATAAATGGCTTGGTGCAAACACAAGAATTTCGGGTTTTTTTTTTTTTGACCATGGGGCAATTTACTCGACACCTGGCATGATGGCTGAATATAGAACTCACCTGTCTCCAAGGGGTAAAAAGGATCCTAGCCCAGGAACTGGCAGGACTCAGTGAAGGGGACAAAATGAAGGCCACTGGGGTTGAGCGGGTAGTTCGAGAGTTTGTACTGAACTTGATGGGTGAAGAGGGTGGAGTACAAAGGGATGGAGAAGGGCAGGGGGTGCTGTTGCCCTAGGGGATCCTAGATCCTCCAGAAAGGTGGTGAGACAGAAAGCCCAGCTGAAGTGCCTTTATACCAATGCATGCAGCAGGAGGAGTTGGAAACCATGATGCACTTGGAAAATTATGACCTTATTGCTATCACGGAAACATGGTGGGATGACTCCTATAACTGGAATACCACCATTGAGGGATATCGGCTCTTTAGAAGGGATAGGCAAGGTAGGAAGGGTGGGGGAGTTGCCATCTATGTCAAAGAGAGGATAGAGTGTGAGGAGGTCCTTCTGAGAAACAGTCAGGAACAGGTTGAGAGCCTGGGGGTTAGAATTAGGGCTAGGACTAAGAAAGGCCAGCTAGTGATAGGGATATACTACAGGCCACCTGATAAAGGGGAACCTGTTGATGAGGCCTTCTTGCTTCAGCTGCAGGAAGCATCATGCTCACAGACTCTCATCCTGGTAGGGGACTTCAACCGTCCGGATATCCGTTGGAAAAACCACACAGCGAGCTGCAAGAGATCCAGGAGACTCCTGCAATCCATTGATGATAGCTTTCTGGTTCAGGTATTGGACAGACCGACCAGAGTGAAGCATTGCTGGACCTCCTGCTCAGCAGTGTGGAGGAGATCATTAAAGGCATTAAGGTTGGAGGCAGCCTGGGCTGCAGTGACCATGCCTTGATTGAGTTCATGATCTTGAGGAGTGTGGGCCTGGCAAAGAGTGGGGTCAGGACCCTGAACTTTGGAAGAGTGAACTTTAGGCTGTTCAAGGAATTGTTGGCCAGGATTTCCTAGGATGCTGTCCTTAGTGACAAAGATGTTGAGGAAAGCTGGCTGCTCTTCGGGGATGCCTTTTTGAGAGCACAAGAGCTCTCCGCTCCTCTGAGTAAGAAAGCGGGCAGAGAAGGCTGGAAACCAGCGTGGCTTAGCAAGGACCTGCTGGGCAAACTGAGGGCAAAGAAAGGCACACACAAGCTTTGGAAACAAGGGTGTGTCACCTGGGAAGAGTATGGGGATGTTGTCCGAACGTGCAGACATGGGATCAGGAAAGCCAAGACACAGGCAGAACTGAACTTGGCGAGGGATGTTAAAAACAATATGAAAACATTCTACAGGTACATTGGCTAGAAGAGACAGGCCAAAGCAAGTGTACCTCCTTTGGTAAACATAAAAGGAGAGCTGGCTTCAACAGATGTGGAGAAGGCTGAGGTACTGAATGAGTCTTCACTGGCAGCCAGGATTCCAGTACTTCTCATGTCCCCAAACCCTGCATCTCTAAACCTCTAGGTGGAGATTGGGGGAGTAAATTCCCCCCCACACACTGTAGGAACAGAGCAAGTCCAAGACCACTTCATGAGGCTGAACACGTAATAGTCTGTGGGGCTGGATGATATGCATCCCAGGGTTCTGAAGGAGCAGGCTGAGGTGGTTGCCGAGCTGCTCTCCATCATACTTGAAAAGTCATAGCTGTCAGGTGAGGTTCTGTGTGACTGGAAAAAGGGTCACGCCACTCCCATTTATAAGAAAGGGAGCAAGGAGGACCCAGGGAACTACAGTCTCACCTCTATGCCTGGGAAGATTATGGAACAGATCCTCCTGGATGACATGCTAGATCACATGAGGAATGAGCGTGTGATCTGAGACAGCCAGCACAGCTTCACCAGGGGAAGGTCATGCCTAGCCAGTCTGGTGGCCTTCTATGATGGAGTGATGGCATTGGTGGACAAAGGGAAGGCGATCGGTCATTTCCCTGGACTTGTGCAAGGCCTTTGAAATGGTCCCTCACCGCATCCTTATCTCCAAATTGGAGAGATGTGGATTTGACAAGTGGACCCAGTGGATAAGGAATTGGTTGAAAGTCCACAGACAGAGGGTGGTGATCAATGGTTCTATGTCCAGGTGGAGGCTGGTAACAAGCAGTGTCCCCCAGGGGTCTGTTTTGGGACCGGTGCTCTTTTAACATCTTTATCAGTGACATCGATGATGGAATTGAGTGCACCCTCAGCAAGTTTACTGATGACACCAAGCGGTGTCACAGTGGACGGAAGGGATGCCATTCAGAGGGACCTCAACAGACTTGAAAGGTGGGCCTGGGTGAATCTAATGAGGTTCAGCACAGCAAAGTGCAAGGTTTTGCACTTGGGCCCGAGGAATCCCAGGCATATATACAGATTGGGAGGAGCAATACTTGAGAGTAGCCCTGCAGAGAAGGACCTGGGGATCCTGGTGGATGAAAAACTGAATGTGAGCCATCAGTGCGCTCTTGCAGCTCGGAAAGCAAATGGTATCCTGGGCTCCATCAGAAGAGGAGTGGCCAGCAGGGAGAGGGAGGTGATTGTCCCTCTCTACTCTGCCCTCTGCCATGCGGCCCCATCTGGAGTACTGCGTCCAGGCCTGGGGCCCCCAGTACAAGAAAGACAGGAAGGTGTTAGAGAGGGTCCAGAGAAGGGCCACAAAGATGATCAGAGGACTGGAGCACCTCCCCTGTGAAGACAGGCTGAGGGAGCTGGGCTTGTTCAGCCTGGAGAAGAAAAGCCTGTGGGGTGACCTCATTGCAACCTTCCAGTACCTAAAGGGAGCCTACAAACAGGAGGGGAGTCAACCCTTTACAGGGGTATATAATGGCAGGACAAGGGGAAATGGTTTTGAGTTGAAGGAGGGAAGATTTAGGTTGGATATCAGGGAGAAGTTCTTTACCAAGAGAGTGGTGAGGTGCTGGAACAGGCTGCCCAGAGAGGTTGTGGATGCCCCGTCCCTGGAGGTGTTCAAGGCCAGGTTGGATGGGACCCTGGGCAGCCTGGTCTAGTATTAGATGTGGAGGTTGGCAGCCCTGCCTGTGGCAGGTGGTTGGAGCTTGATGATCCTTGAGGTCCCTTCCAACCCAAGCCATTCTATGATTCTGTGGTGTGAAAGCTGTCAATCCCAGAGTGGGTTCTCAATGTGTTCTTGCTGCTCTCTGTCGAGGATTACTTGGCTATGGCACTAAGGTAGGCACTTCTATTTTCACTGTACAACCATGGCACAGGACTATTTTTCATTCAGCAGTGTAAGCTCTGTTTTTACTTCGTGGCTGAGATCCATAGGAGAGAGTACTGCCTGGACATGGTCCTGGAGTAAATTTATTTTCATTGCAGTGGTGCCTGCCAGGATTTCTTAGCATGAGGTTCCACAGTAGAATGTACTTTCTTCATTACATATCTGTAACGAGACTTAAAGTATGAATTAAATAGGACTTTAATTGAAATCCTAAAATGTCCCAGGGTAAACTAGTAGCAAAATTAGAATTGAGGTACACGTGTCTCTTGTATGCTGCTGGGCATTGCTACAAAACAGGAACCGAGATGTTTTGAATGGAGACTGTAAAGCATCTTGTTGTCATTTATAGACCATAGCTGTGATAATTCTTAATGATTTAATTTCTGTTCTGTAGGTACCAGAGTATGTGTATCATCACAGACCTCTGTGGGCTTTGGGTATGGTGGATTCAGTCTGGAGTTCAGTGCACTTTGTTTGAACTTACCGCAAGGGGCACTAAGTTATTCAGCACTGATTGCACAAAGCTCCTCTGACAGATGGAGGAGCTCTGCCACTAGATATGCAAGAGAGAACTTCCTCCGTGGAAAGCAAGACTTATTTTTAGCTTCGGAAATGCTGTATTTCTTAAATCTCTGTCTTTGAGACAGAGACTCCTGCAGTCTGGAAGAACGTAACTGTACACTTGCCCAATTCCTCCAGGGCTGGCCAGAGAATGCTGACTCAGGGAGAGCAGATTAAGTGGTATGGCACTGAGTGGCTGAAATCAGCTGTGCCTGTTTCTACAGGATCAGCTTGCTGTATTCTGTGCCTGAAGTATCCCCTAACGCTGGGTGTAGGCTTCCAGCTCCGAGCTCTGGTTTCATTTCATCTCAGACTGTCAGGCTCCTGATGTGAGTAGCTGTACCATGGGTTTAAAAGAAAGCGGGTGTGATGGCATCTATTTTGGTCTCTGCTAATGTCATGTTACCACTGGATTTCTGAACAACTCCTAAGGAAAGGGTAGGCTGTATATACCTACATTTTCTTATTCCCCTCATCCTGGGCAAAGGGAATAAAAAGATTATAACGCAGAAGTCTCCTTACCATGTGGAAGGAGGAAGTTCTGCAGATATCCCTTTGGACCTTCATAAATGGAAGTGGATGGGAAGGCTTTTAGTTTTTGGTTTAGAGGGAGAGCACTAACAGAAAGACACGGTTACTGCTAAGCTTCTTTCCAAGTAATTTTTCCCCACTAGTTTTGGTTACCGCTGCCCTACATGCATGAAAATTCCCTCATATTTAAGAAATGTAAATGGGAGGCAGTTGGCAAACTACTTCTTTGTGCTTTGGGAATGTGTCCCTGTCAAGGTACTTGTTAGATTGACACAGAAAGGACTTTGTTGTACTTTTAGAGTCTTATACATCACCATCCTAAGCCTTGATATTTCCAGTACTTCCCTGTAGGGTGAGATGGGAGAGTTAAAAGGACCAGATGTTGGCTCTGTATGGACACAGAACACTTATTGCTTGAGCTGTAGCTGCCTCTGATTGGACAAAATTAAATCTTGCTGTAGTCCAACTTTTCTACAAAAAAAAAAAAAAAAAAAAAAAAAAAAAAAAAGTCCTGCTCTCTTTGGCACTTCTCTCTCTGTTGCACTGCCTCTTTTCCCCACGTGGAGGGTGTGTTTGTCATTGTTGCTGCTACATCAGCACAAGCGTTTCTGTGTGGCTCTGGAGGAGGACTGTGTGGTGTTAAGGAAGACACTGATATCTCCGTGTTTCTGCTGAAATGCTTCAGCAAAACCACGCACTTCCTCTTTTCAGTGCAAATAAATTTCTGGTCTCCCTCTCCTGTTTTGCTTACCCTGAGGAAGGCTGCTTTTCTGCTGACATAATGTCTGTGCTGTGGTGTTTGTCAGCTGTTCCCTCCCCTGTTGGTTCACATATTGAAGCACTTGTTTGGGTTCCTTAGAAGTTGAGTGGTTGTGTAGCATTGCTTAGTGCATGTTTGCTGGACAGAAAACTCTGCTGCTTAATTACCTGTGACCGTGGAAATGCTCTGCTTGTTTTCAGTGGAGGTGAGACCTATTGGCATTTCTGCTGAGAGGTGGTTTGCAGCGAGTAACTTCAGCCAGCAATTGCCACCTACCCGCAGGATCTCATCGTAATGTCTAGAGCAAATTCAGGAAGGTTCCAGCTGAGCTGTTTCTCGTTCCTGTGCATGACAGAGCAGTTGTGTATATGAGGGCTGCTCTGAAAGTAATGCCTCCTATTTTATGATGTCAGCCCACGACATCAGAGGTGAATGCTAGTGGTATGGTATGGCACTACGAGCCAAAGCCAGAACAACAGGCAATGGAGGGGCCCGATGTGAATTCCCCATTCAAAGCTACATTGCAAGTGCATATTTTGCCTGAAGGTAGCAGAGGAGAAAGGTTTGATTTTACTGTTCTGGGAAGTTAGCACATGTCGCCAAATAATTCGACTCTTGGCTAAGTCAGGTGTTGTGCAAATCACAAGAATAAGATTTGTGCCTTATGGGTTGAATTGAGTTAAGCTTAAGGGCTGCCAAGTGGATGACCTTCCCCAACACACAGTGCTATCTTTGAAGGTAAACTAATCCATTGAAGGTATTACAGTTTTTTTTTTTGTTGTTGTAATACAAAGTTTGTGTGGGAGGGAAAGAGAGAAATGTATGGAAGACTTTAAGAACTTTAACCAAAGCACTTAATTTGAATAACACTATTCAGAAGAGTTCAGTGGCCTTCTTATTTTACTAATTCATAAGGAAGCAATAATGGAAGTACCTTTTCCTGTTTAAATGCTTCATCAGATTGTGTTGGGACAAGCTCTGGAATATTTATCCAAATATGCGTTGCCTAATTCTTTACACTTTGTAGAGCTGGCAAGAGAAACCCAAATATGTATTCAGTCTGTTCCTCTTTCTAAATACCGTGCTTTTATCTGTCTGTAAGGCGGGCACTGATCTTACAACAAGTGCTTGAGGTGATTCTCATGTCCAGCTGTCAAAGATGCATCTGCTTTGGCACACCAAATGCAGAGATCTCCTGCTGTGCATTTCTCCTGTGGTGGTCTCTGAGCTCGTTCATCACATCATGCTTCAGGGGGCCAAGTGCACTTGCAAGTCATGTCAGACACAGGTTGTGCACATGCAGTTGACTCTGGGTACAATACATGGCTGCCCATTAGGCAAGGCAAAGTCTGCACGTGGCAAAGTTAAACTGTCCTGCATGAATGATGAGCAAAGCTGCTTCCAACAACAGTAGCTGATGGCTCTCTCTGATGGAGAGCATTTTGGTGATGACAGTGAGTGTATTTGCTTGTCAGTAAAGGAGGAGGGTGCTGCGCTGGCTTTGAACTGAGCAAAATGGGATTCCCTTAGGGATTTCAGCATTTGGAAGCCTTGTGGCTGTAGGCAAGATCCAAGGAAATGGGTGTTGGTGGCCATGGGGGAGCCTGCAGCTGAATGCTCCTGGTAAGTCTGCTCAGGGCAATTGAGGCCTATTTACCCTCAGGGCCCTGGTAGTTTGCAATGTGATGATCTTTGTGGTTGGGTACTTAGCCCTCTCTTCTTTCTTCACACAGCATCTTCATTGATTTTTTTCCCCCATGCTGACGCTACCTGGAAAGCTTGCTGCTCCAAAAGCTTTGTAAGAACGGGAAATGTTTTCAGAGAAAATATTGATTAGGCAATGAAGTCCTGGTTTCTGACTTTCCACATTCAAGCCAGGTTCCCAGTATCACTTTGAAAAGCAAAGACAAAATGTGACAAGCAGCCTTTTCTGTTGCTCATGTAGGTCAGCAGTGGAATCTATGATTGCTCTGATCTAAACTGCTGTTTTAGCAATAGGTGGTCTTCTGAGGGCTAAGCTGCTTAACTGAAGATGCTTTTGAATGGTAGGGTTTGTGTGTGTGTTTTGTTTTGTTTTGTTTTAATCCACTATGGCTAGAGCTGTCAGTGGAGGATTGTATTGCAGAAACAAATTCAGGCTTGTGCCTTGCGGAAATGGGGAGTTTGTAACATAGGCACTCTGCTCCTGTAGCTACTCCAGTTGTAGAATCAGCTCTACCCTCACTCCTCCTTGTGGCCATTTAAAAACGTTGTACTTTTTTAGTTTTCAATTTGAATATTTTTTATTCCCCCCAAATTAGGCTTCTCTCATCGGGCATGTGTGCATGAGTTTGTGACCTGGGCCTGGGAAAGAAAAAAAAAAAAGGCAAATCAAGGAGTCCTGCAGTAATTGGAGACCTCTGGAGTGTATGAAAAGGCAGTGGGGGTTCTGTGTTGTGACCAGGGGCTGCCAAAGGGCCCCAGAAAAAAAAACAACAGAGGCCACCATCCATGAGAAAAGGTAAGGAAAGGGCTCTGGTGCGCACCTAGAGGCAAACACAGGGGTTGGAGGGAAGCAGAAGGCACATGGAAGGTTGTCAGTGTGCCCTGACAGAGGAGCCAAGGGCACAGGAAGAAATATGGGGGAGTACTGGGGTAACCAGAGAGCAAACAAAGCTGGCATCACAAATGAAACGCGGGCTTCTCCTTCAGGGGCATGAGTCACTGTGAGGAAAGTTAATTGAAATGCTTTACCTTTTCCCTCATGTCTTTTGGACTTTTCAGGCATTTGGAAACAGCCCTGGACAGCTACGCGGACCAGGAGAGCATCTTAAAAGGGAATTTAATAAATTGATTAATAATAATTTGATAACTAATGATTAATAAATTAATTACAGATGGCTTGGGGAAAACATCACAGCTCTTGAACTGGGGACTGCCTGAACAATGGGACCTGTACCCTGAAATCCAGTGCCAGGGAGAGCTGGGAGGAGATGGAGCCCAGTGCTTGCAGGGCTTGTGGGAGTGAAGAGAGAAAGAGGGATTTTCATTCTGGTTCAGCCCAGCTGCTTTTTGTTGTTCCTGTGCTGTTACTGAGGCTTCCCTGGGAAGAATTTCTTGCTCTCACTCCTGCACCTGTAGCCTAAATAATAGATAGGAGGTGCGAGACATGCTTTTGAAAAGACAGCTGCTTTGTGTACTGTGTAGCAGTAGTCTTGCACAGCAACTAGTTTCTGGGCATCATTCAGCTTCTTCCTAAGTTAGAAGGATTGTGAGAACAGTAGGATGTCTTATCTCATTTTTTTTTTTTGAAATTTTATTTTACTTAAATGAGTAGAAGCCTATGGAGGTGGTCTTCTTTGATGGAGCTGGAAGGACTAATCTGAATTTCCAGTTCTGTAGCAGAATCAGGTTTGTAGAATGATGTGATTGGCTTTTAAATCTCTGCTTTAATGGTGTGCTTTATATCACCTTTCTAGTACATGACCTTGTTTCAAGTTGTTTTGTTTTTTTTTTTCCTCTCCATTAACAGCACAGAATCCATTTAGAAAGTAAATTGATATCCCTTTGACCCTAAGGGGGGTTTAGGTAATAGGATCCTGTAATGGAAAGATTAGCTGAACAAACTCTGAGCATTTCTGAGCGCTGTCAGTAGGGGTATGCACTTGAAATTGTGAAGAAGCTTATGGTTCTTCCCCTTGGAACCAGCATGTGCTGCACCGAAGCACCACTAAACATGGGCTGATGCGCACTTTGATGCTGGAAATCTTTTCAGAATGATCATTCTCCATCTCCCACAAGCAGACAGATGCCCTGCCAGTCTCCAACAGTAATAACTTTCCCCACCAATACCCCTGCCCTCTATTACTGAACATGACGTTCCATGGCATGGTGTATCCCTTGGGTCAGTTTAGCTCAGTTGACCTGGATGTGTCCCCTCCCAGTCTCTTACATGCTCCAAATCTACTCTTGGGAGTGGTAGAGTTAGAAAAAGAGAAAACCTCGACTCCATGGGAGCACTACTCAGTGACAGCCAAAACACCACTGTGTTTGATAAACACAAATTAAAAACACAGCCAAACATGGGAAAAAGAAGTTGGAGCAATAACTGTGCGCTTGTCCATTCTTCTTACCTTGTTCCAATACTGCAAGAGGGGAGCTGGAGATAGCAGTTGTAGGAAATAAACAGAAGTTGTCCAAGGGGAAAGGGAGGAAATTGCATGTAGGAAAGAGGTGTGCTGGGGAGAGAGCAGGCTTGCAAGGGCAGGAAGTGTCTGAGGCCCTATGGGAACCGTGCAATGCATTTCTACCTCAGTGGGCATCTTCCTGGTACTTGAACTGTTCTTTATCATAGGGATGATCAAACAATGGAATAAGCTTCCAAGGGAGTCAGTAGCACCTTCTAGTTTAGTATCATCAGCAATCTTGCTCAGGTAGCACTCCAGTCCTGCATCCAGATGATTGATAAAAATGTTGAGCAGAACTAGAATTGACCCCTGGAGAACACTGCTGGTGACCAGCCACCGGCCAGAGGTATCCCCATTCACTGCAACCTCTGGAGTGCTGCTATGGAGTCAGTTCATCACCCATTGTAGCACAAATTTGTTCAACTCACAGTTGGGTAGTTTCTCTAGATGGATGCCATGGAGGATGGTGTCAAAGGCCTTACTGAAACCTGGAATGATTACATCCACTGCCTTGCCTTCACCCACCAAGTGGGTGACCTTATCATAGAAAATTTCATAGAAAGAGATCGCATTACTAAGGACTTTCCTTTCGTGAACTCATGTTGATTATGCCAGATCACAGCTTTATTCTTTAAGCATCTTTCAGTATCCCCCAGAAAAGTTTTCTCCATAACTTTCTCAGGAACTGAGCTCAAACTAACATCTCTGTAGTTTTCTGGGTCTTCTCTTTTACCCTTTTTGTAGATGGGATAAGTGGAATTGAGTGCACCCTCAGCAAATTTGCAGATGACACGAGGAAGAGCAGTGCTGTCGATATGCTAAAGAGTAGAGTTGCCATCCTGGTCAAGCTAACAGTTGGACTTCATGAACTTCATGAAGTTCATTGGGGCCAAGTGCAAGGTCCTGGGGCAGTTCCAAATATCAATATAGAGTGGCTGATGAGTGGATCAAGAGCAGTTGGCAGTACTGGCAAATTAAACACTGGGGCACCTTTCCTGTGAAGGAAGGCTGAAACAGTTGAGGTTGTTCAGCCTAGAGAAGAGAAGGCTCGGGGCACCTCATTGCAGTCTTCTGATATATAAAGAGGGCTAATTAAAAACAAAACAAACAAAAAAAAAACACAGACTTTTTGCCAGGGCCTGTAGTGGCAGGACAAGGGACAATAGTTGTAAATGGAAAGCAGATTTATTTTGGGGATAATGCAGAAGTTTTCATGATGAGGATGGTGAGACCCTGGAACAGGTTGCCCAGACAAGAGGGGAACGTCCTATCATTCAAAGTGTTCTAAATTGTGTTGTCTGGGACAACCTGGTCTAGTTGAAGATGTCCCTGCCCGTGGCTTAGGGGTTACACTGGATGATCGTTAAGGGTCCCTTCCAAACCAGACCATATTGCTATATTGCTATTCTATATTGCTGTGATTCAGTGATCTTTGAATTAGAGGAGAGACTCCTTTTCATTGAGACCCTTCACTGTGAGCATTTCTTCCTTTCATAAGCCTGTAGCGAACTGTTCCTCTCTGTTGTCCATAGGAAGACTAGGATAAAAGGCAGCTTTCTGTCTTTCTGAAGGGACTAGGCTGCCTTCTCCTTTCGTGTTTCAGAAGCAAATGTTACATAATTGCCTGGATAAAGCATCTTTGCTCCTCTGCACTCCTCCTGGATTTTTCTGCAGAAGTATCTACAAGGTAATGGCTATAAATATCTGTAATTTCCAAGGCTGCACATCTTTCAGGAGCCATCTTTCTATAGAGAAAAAACATTGCATTCTGGCTTGACGTGCAGTTTTTTTTCCCATTCTTGAAGCATTTGGGCCCACGACTTATATTTGCCCTATATAGGCTGCTCCTTGTTTTTGAAAAGTCCATCAAAAAGCTTCCTCAAACTAGTTCTTGGTGCCCTTCAGGGCCTTCTTGTAGTTTCTTTTGCTGTTTTCTGACCCTGTCCATTTAAGATTACAGATATTTCAAGGAAACTTGTTATCAGCTCTCTCTTTTTGCGCTTAGATAATTCCTTCTCCCAGTATCTTATCATAGAATCATTTGAGTTGGAAGGGACCTTTAAAGGCCATGTGGTACAACTCTCCTGCAATGAACAGAGACACCTGCAGCTCCACCAGGTGCTCAGAGACCCGACCAGCCTGACCGTGAGTGTCTCCAGGGTGTCAGCGGTTTATGGGCGTTTGGCCTGGTTCCGTGACGAATGGGACGGGGGACCCATGGGCCCACACCCCGGGAAAAGGGAAAAGGGAAAAAGGGTAAGGAGATGGCCCTGAGAGCAAAGAACGGCGGCAGCAATCTGAGGAGAAACAAACTAATTTACTAAATAAGGTATCGGAATGCAAAACAACACACTATAATACAATATAATTACAGTTTAAGCTGATAAACCCAATACAGAGAGAAAGAATGTCCAAAGTCAAGGTAGGCCTTACTCTACTACTGACGATAAGACGGCTGAGGAGCGAGGTGCTGCCAGGACGAGAGACGGGCGGGAAGAGAAGGGCCGAGGTCTCATGATCTGCAAGTTTTTATCTTTTCCCTCTGGCCGGAAATGGTAACAGAGGAGCAAAGTACCCTGGGGAATGTAGTAGTCCTTCTTTTCCAAGAACCAGGTACATACACTGCATGATGTTATGATGTGGAATACCAATAACCGAAAATCACAAAACCATGACACAGGGATGGGGCATCCACCACCTCTCTGGGCAGCCTGTGCCAGTGCCTCACCACCTGTATTGTTTTCAGGGTAATAGCCCACAGTTACACCTGCCTGTTATGTTGGTGCCCAATAAATGGTGACAGGGAATAGAGCTTCAGGCTTTGCAGCTCATGCATATTTCTGCTAGCAGTGTCTTGCCATCTTAACAACATTCAGACAGAAGTAGCATTCAAAGTGTGGTTCTGACTAGCAGCTCTTGTTTGGTCTGCTGAATCTCCTTCCAAAATGGAGTCTAGTCCTGTGAAACTTTAAGCGCCCTTCTGATGTTGTTCCTGTGTTAGACGTTAGGCAGATGTTTCTGAACTGAAGCCTCAAAGATTCAGCTCTTCAATTTTGTTGTATCACCTGGACTGCTTTTGCTAATTGTGCACACAAGAGGTCATATCATGCAAAACTATCTAGAACTCAGGGTAAGGTGACTTGTCCTTATGCAACTCTGGCAACTGGTGGAGGAAAATGTCTATCTTCTGAGACTACCATGAACCAGCTCAGGGCTGGCTGGAGAAATCTCTGGGCTGGAGAACAGCCATACTTGATGCAATAACATCCATTTATTTTGACTGTAAAAACAGTGCTGCTGAAAACCTGTTCAGCCCTACAGTTCTGACAGTGGGACAAGTTTGTAGAGCGGCTTATGGGCTCTGTGAGAGGAGGAACCAATTTGGTCCTTGAAATCCAAACTCCTGTGAAAACAAATGCCTGCCTCTCCCATCTATCTTCTACCAGGCTGTGTCTTTCCTTGTGTTCATGGTGAATCAGCCCCATGTGGATATGTATGTTTGCTCTGGTTTTCCTCCCTTGCCCTTAACACTGTGACAGTGGGAACCTGCTTAGAGTTAGATGGATTAGAAAGGGAATTTCCGGGACTGACAGCTCGGGAGGTAGCCCAGGGGCAGGGTGATGCTTAGAGCTGGCTAATGGGAAGGGAGCAGAGAGCATGGAGCACATTTGAATAACAGAGGTCAGTGCTGCTGCTGCTTTAGAGGTGGATTTTATTTTCTGATACCAAATGTTGATCTAGCTCCTTCACCATTTAACCTTACTTTCTCTGCGGTGGAATATGATTGCCCTCATATTCTTGCTTTGTTCTGTTGCAGTGCTAAATACTCTCTGAGAGATGCTTCTCTATGCTGATAATGTGTGGTAATGGGATTGCTATTTTAAAAAATCAATACAAATATCACACTAAAAAAAGAAGGGTTTATCAGTTAGTCTGTCAAGGGCTGTTTTAATAGATCTGTCTGATATTTGAAACACTTCCCCAAAAGTATGCTTTCAGTTTCAAATTACTTTTTAAATGCTGCTGGTTGCAGATTCCAGGCTAGCTAATACAAACTGTTAATGGTGAAAACCTTTCTCAGCAGTTCCAGAGAAACTGGAAATCATAAATGCTTTCATTAGTTTTTCAATTGATCAAGAATGTGTTCTCTCACAAAGAAGGGAGTGGAAGCTCCAAACGCATGCCTTGTTTTTGTGGCTTCAGCTATCTGGTAGACCAGAGAAGCTGGAAAGTTGAAGCTGATGTGAAAGTTTAGAACAAATCTTTCTAATACTTCCATTTGCAGTATGAAAAGTTGAATGGTGCTGGCTTGATTGAGGCTCTTGTTTGAGATGCAGAATAATTTGCTGCCAGCTGTATTTGTAAGTTAGATATTTGTAATTGTCTTTATGGCCTTTCAGATTTTAAGTGTTTCTCATCTTTCTCATTTCCGTAGCTTTGTGTGGAATGTCTTGTTGATCCTTGTTTGTCAGTGTCTTTGGCAGCTTTCCTTTTTCCCTGCTTCCTAAAGGCTGGGTAGTTACCAATGATTGGTGTGGTTCATCAAATTCCATTGGATGAGTGGGGCCACATCTTCAGTGTCTCTTCTTTGTTTTGATGCCAGCTTCACTCTGGATAACAATGGTTCTTTCTCAACACAGATAATTTAAAAAGAAAACCATTTTGGTCCATGTGCAGTTTGTTATTTGGGGAAGCATTCCACATTTACAGACATTTAAATCTTTGGAAGAGAGGTAAGATTGTGTTAGGGTCCAGGTACTCCCTCATCTTTTATATGGCATTTCTGGGTTAGTGAATGGCTAAAGTCTTGGATGAGGAGGTGGTTAATTGTTTTATTTAAGCCTGTGCTCGAGGCTTGTGGGGCTGGGCCAGGTGAAAAGGATTGCTTTGTGTAACTACTTAGCTACCAATTTTCTGTAATTCTTAGAGCATCATTTATTTACAGCAGTTGCTGAAATCTTAGAACAAATAGCTGTTACAGTGGGAAGAGTAATGACAGTCTCTCAAAGAATTCCCAAGAGCACAGTTTTTGAACCAGTTTGCATTACTATTCCACAAGGAGAAGACTATATTTCAAATGTGTGGCTCCCTGCAGAAGAAGAAAGGAAGACTATGCTTGTACTCTCTGTAAAACATAAAATCCAGAATAACCAGTTTAAAACATCATAACCCTGCAACTGCACTGTGCTGTATACACTGGGGAACATGCACTTCAGAGGGACACTCCATTGTGCTGACTTCCTAAAACAGGTTTTGGTCAATCTTATCTCTCCCAAGCAAATGGTGATCTACAGACAGGAGAAACCAAATGGGTTTAGAAACCAAAACCCTGTTGAGCTCTGTGTCATCTCCGCAAACAGTTGCCGACCGTCCTCATCAGTGCCCTCCTCACACATTTTCCCCTCAACTTTTGGATTGAGAACCACCCCACCCCCTCAACTACAGTCTCCATAGTTTTGTAGCCAGTCAGGTGGCTCAGGTCCTTGAAATGAAGACGCATCAGGCTCCTCTTCAACTTCGAGGGTGGTGAACTTCTTCTGTTAAAGTCTATTTCAGACAGAGAGATAACTATAATGGTAAGAAACATCAAGGAGGCAATGAAGGGAACAGTGTTATCTTTAAGGTTGTAGTTGACAGAAATGATAGTGTTTTGTGAAGATATTTGCCTTTTGTCAGCCTTGTTCTTTACCAGAAAAATGATGCCTCCTTCAGAATTGTGACTGTATGCTGAAACTGTTTTCTGTAGGGAATGCTTCCAGCTGGGACCAAGGCTGATGGAATACAGAAACTGGAGAACTGTTCCTCACATTGCTGCAGCTGAATGGTGGACCAGGGACTCGTGTCATTCCCAGGGAGTAGGTATCCACTGTAGATATAGTACAGAATAAGTATAGCACCCAACTACATCACTTGCTGCTCTTAGGAGGAGACTTCTGGTCCTGGGACTGAATCATTTTTAAGTTTGTGGATGTGGCATCTTGGAGAAAGAATGAGCCTTGTGCTGCTGAACTGCTAAAGATATACCAGTTGTGATGCAAGTGTGCCCAGTCTTGGAGAGATTACAAAACCTAACAGAAATTTGAATTCTGTATGCAAGACCAGTGTGTTCTAGAGAGTCATTTGTTGTCAGGATCGATGGTAGCATAGTGTTTTTAAGCACATTGGCTTGATAGTGGCAGCTGATGAATAATTAACAGAAAATAAAGGTCAATGAAATAAATATATCTTTGCTAATTTATAATGACTTGGAAGATTCTGCTTATATTTTCCATGAGTGTCTTTTCCTTGGAGGACTCTGAAAAAGGGTATTTAGTGTTTGTTTGCTTTCAGTTATGGTTTTCAGTGGATATTGACTGAAACTGTCTTGATCAGTCTGACCATCCCTAGGGAACTGCATTCCTTTAACTGTCTCTCTGTCTCCTTGCCTCTCCCTGTGCGCTGAAATTCTTGGCACAGCTGGTCTCTTTCTCTATTAATGTTGCCTTTAGTGCTTCTTATTTAATGACTGTCCTTGGCTCAGAACTTTTCTGAACAGTCTCATCTATCATGGAATCATAGAATGGTTTGGGTTGGAAGGGACCTCAACATCATCTAGTTCCAACCCCTCTGCTATAGGCAGGGACACCTCCCTCTAGACCAGGTTGCTCACAGCCCCATCCAGCCTAGCCTTGAGTGCTTCCAGGGAGGGGAAGGTTCTGGGTTCTAGGTTGGGAGTTCTTGGTCAGTTTGACCTCAGCTAAATTTTCTTGAAAACAGTTTCCTCCCATCACTGGTGAGAAGGAATTGGTCCTTCTTTTCTCAAACTGACTTTCCAGTGGCAGTACAGAATAAAGGAGTGTGTATTTTAGTATTTTAAAGGGCTCCAGGAGTGAGGTCCTCCATGTGGCCACAGATAATTCAGTCAGATTTTCCCACCTTAAATGTGGAGGGTGGCTATTATTATTTTTTTTTCCATGGACTTGGCAAGAGGTCTTGCATCCTACTTGTCCTTTCTGTGTTCCCTGCCACCTACGTTGCCATGACTTCGTATTTCACCAAGTTTGGTTGAATTGAGCTTCTGTATTATAAGAGGTAAAGGTGTCCTTGCCCTGGGGCATGCTTTAGTGGGCATGGATTGATGATTGGACTAGATGATCTTAGGGGTCTTTTCCAACCTTAATGATTCAGTGACTCCTTCCGTAGTAAATCGTATTCTAGGTTAATGAAAGTGTCATTTAGCTGTATCTCACAAGGAGCCAGCAGTAGGATAGACAACCATATTTTGTTGATGACAACTGGGATGTAGATATCAGTTGTTACAACAGAAAAATGTCACTTCTTATTAGACTTGTGGAAACTTCACATTCTCTGCTTGGGCCGGGGAAAACGTGTGCATTTCCTTCTGCTCTTGGAACTGATGATTATTTTTGTTGTTTAAATAAGCCTGTGAATGGAGGTAGAGTTAGTTCTCTGTGATTGAGCGACTTGTTCATCTTTTTTCTACTGGAGAAACTTAAAGGTGTCTGTAACTGCGCAACATGGAAAGAATGAATGGGAAACAGACCCAGGCTGTTCTCATAGGTGTGTAGGAACAGGGGAAGGTGCAGTGGATGACAACTGGAAGGCAGAAAGTCACAGATATTAGAAAACAAATTTCAGCCTGAGAATGGTCAGATGCTGGAAAGAGACTGTGGGACTTACATTCTTACAGCTGTGTTTGAATGGCAGATCTCCAGAGGTACCTCACCATTTATATGACTCTGATTATGTACTTTCCATGGATTAAAGGCATAATATTTAAGATACAGTATTTGGAGATTTGATTAACGGTACCTTTTCTGAGGGGGAATAATCAAGTGCCTTGTGCTGATGCATCCTGATACCTGCATAGAGGTCTGAAATTTGAATACATGTACAAAGTATGCATGTTGCATCCAGTTTGTGAAGAATAGAGACTGAAATAATCATAATCATTATTTTCATTAAGAATTAACACAGTAGTATCATTATTTTGATTCCATGTGATATGAGGAATTTGACGGCATATTTCGGTAATTTGTCTGTGAAGCTCTTCTTCACTGGAACAGTTTCTTTTGATTTAATTAAAATTTGTGAAAGCTTTTTCTTCTGTGTTACTCCTTGCCTTTGTGCCGTATAATTTTATGTATGTGCTCTCATGCAAAATCCTCTCTCTCTCCCCTCACAATCACCAATCACTCTGAACATTCATAAAAATGAATGAAAATTATCTTTTGTGGATTTATTTCATTTTTAAGACTTTTACAGAAAGAATCCAGCAGTGTTCTGTTCATACCTATTAATATTTCACACAAAAATGTGCTTTTATAGCTTTCTCGACTAACATACATACCAGTGACTTCACCCATTTTTCTCCAAATGTGACACACTCTCGCACTATAAATAAATATAAATGTCTGCATTTAGGAATTGTTAAAAAGGATTTTAAATGCTTGTGGAACACCAGAATAAGTAATAAGAGAGGGTAGATCTACAGCTTTCTGTTTTGTCATGACCATGTTTTCAAATTCTGGTAACAAGAAGTCTTTGTATCCTTGCAAAGGAATGCTTGGAATTATCCAGGAGAGCCGTACTCTTTCAGTGAGCCTAGCAGCACACTCTAGACTAGGAAGAGGGGATTCTAATAACATTGCACACTGTTAGTAATCCCTTTTTGAACAGTTCTACTATCTGTGATTGTCACAGTACTGCAATTTTGCACTGGTGTGTCATTCATGTCATTGTAAACTTGATAGACTAGCGTGTTGCCTCTTGAAAAAACAGTGAATTAAGAATAACAAAATTGCTTTTGATAATTAATGTGAAATCCTAGTGTCTTGAGCAGCCAGCTGGAAATAGGACTTTCTACGAGGTTTTCCACTGGAAAGAAATAAGAATCACAGGAGCTGGTAATCTTTTATACAGCTTTGACTGATCTCCAACAGTGGACTTTCCTTCCTGAATGTGGGGAGGAATGAGTAAGCAGACAGTTCTGTTCATTCACAGAACAGTGTCTCTGGAGCCATAGTCTCCACAGAGGCAGGTTCAGCTCTGTAGGCTCTCCAAGGTCCATAAAGACCCAAGCCTGTTATAGTTTGAATAATACCACTGACTTTCTTGGAACAAAACCGACCTTCTGCAGCTGTTCATTTTACTGAGACTTAATATAATAAGCTAATTATAGCTTCACCTAAAGAAGCATAATTAAACTGTAAGGCTCAGTTAAGTATAACTTCTGGTTATAAACCAGAAGTGAAGCCAACAAATTGCCTGTAGTGTCCGAAAGCAAAGAGACTTATGGTTGTGGCTGGTAGGTGCACAGAGCATCCGAGTGCTTTGTGACGCAGTCTTTCCTGTCTAAGAAATGGGTAAGTGTTAGCATGGAGAAGGAGAGCTCTTCCAATGCTGCAGCATAGCTGCTGTACACATACAAACTTAAGGGACTCCCGTTTCCTCTTCCAGCCTTGGTGTAGTCCCATTCCTTTTGCTCTTTGGTGTTTTCCCAAGCTTTAAGTGCTCAGATCTTCTCACTTTCTTGCCAAATCTCCATTGTGGTCCTCTTGTAAGTTCTTCACTAAATCCTTATTCCTGGCCCACTGTCTGTCTGTGGGCAGAGCTGTGTTAGTTGTGCCGCGTTTCCAGACTACTTACTTTGACTTCCTACTCAGAAGCTTAAGGTTTGTAGCTTTTATATAGCACTGATGGCCAAGTGATATGCAATCCACACACATGCAGAGGAAGGATTCATATATCTCTTTCTCTGTCACAAGCAGGGGGTGCTTTTGGGGAAATCCATCCTTGTCTGTTTTCTTAATCTGAAGAGTTTCTACTACTTTATTTCAAAGCATTTGTGGGATACTTGATGCTATTATACTGACCTTTCTCCCTGCAGCATTTTTGGAAGTTCTTCTTAGCTACTGGTAGGAGAGATGTAGGGGATGAAATTGAAATGACAAATAATTATTCTTCTTTCTCCCCAGATTTGTCGTGTAGTTCATGCCATTATGTTCAGCGTGCTTTTGAGAAAGTGCTGAAGTCCTGTCT
Source organism: Numida meleagris (assembly GCF_002078875.1). Taxonomy (NCBI): domain Eukaryota; kingdom Metazoa; phylum Chordata; class Aves; order Galliformes; family Numididae; genus Numida; species Numida meleagris. The sequence continues at coordinate 35,522,114 of NC_034413.1, read as the reverse complement.
CACAGTTCACATTAAACAATTTTAATTGCTTTCTCTCTCTCTCTCACAACACTTCAGAAATGCAGTGGCTGAATTGGAGACATGATGAAACAGATTTGTTTTCCCCAGAGGAGAATGGGCTGTTTTCTCCTTCAAACTCACAATATTAAAAGGGTAGAGTCATGCAGGCACTTTTTCTTTTTCTTTCTTTTTTTTTTTTTTTTTGTGAATCTCCATGTAACACTTTGTTCTTGTTTCTGTAATTAGAAAGTAGCCTGGCTGTTCCACAAGAGTAGTTGGCATCTTGTTCTCTCTACTGATCCATGGGGATAATTTAGACAAGGGAAGGATGGTGAAGGCACTCAACAGAACCTTTTTGTCCATTTGATCCATCGTGCTTGGGTAGTACTGCAAAGCCCATCTGTATAGTTGTTTGAGCTCTGCTGGTGAGTTTTGGGTGGGAACAGATGACCCCAGAGTATGTACAGCCATTGAATGCTGCAGCATGGCGACTGTACTGTGAAACTCCATTAGCAAACCAGCAACCACCACAGGCAACTAATGTCAAACCAAGGGCTGCCATGGGCAACCAGTGTCAAAACCTCCAGTGAGATACTGTTCGTAAACAGTGTTGACTGCACATGGCTCAGAGCTTAGCCAAAATAACCTTGTCCCTTATATGGCTTTCATGGCCAATGGTTGGTGATTTTAATGCTGTCAGCTCATGATACTACTTGATATAAAAAATTGAACTCTGTATGGTGAAATGAGGCCGACTGAGTTAAAACCTACAAAAACAGAATTAATGTAGTGGTCAACTACTTCACAGGTGCACTGTCAATTTTGCCTTCAGCAATAAAAAGCCCTCCTGAAGCTCTCATAGATCCTGGGTTGGAAGATGTTTTACTGCTAACTACTAACCTCATAGCATCTGACTTTCTGCACGGTAGAGACTGCAAGGTTCAGAAATCCCTGTAGTACTTCAGGCACCATTTGCCCTAGATCTACTCTTTGCTTTACACTTCTGTTGTTTTGCTTTGTTGTTTTTTTTTAAAGATCATAAGGTTCATTTGTATACAGATATATCTTTCTTCCTTACAGTCTTTGTAACAGTGGAAAATATTTTTATACTTATGTTCCTTTTTGTTTTATAGTAATGTAAGTGCTTGCTTCCTTAATAGATAGTGGCATAGGTAGTCTTTAATGCTGATCCTGAGGATGAGGATTTTTATTTCTTTGGTCATAGAAACATAGCTCTTTAGCCAAGATCTGAAGAAGAATCCATTGTAGCACCTCTTTTATTGCTCAGAAATGCCTTGATTTAGTACAAAACAGGGAGTTATCTTGAAATACTCCTCAGTACGTTCTGTGGACTGGGAAGGACAGCAAACTCTGTAGAGTTTGACACATTCTCATCGAAATCTGGTGGAAATAGAGACCTGATTTTGCTGGAATACAGTAAATATTAATGTATTTCCTATCACTTGATATAATTGGTGTAGGTTTAGAATACTTGGAGGTGTATTCTCGGATCAAGAACTCAGAAACACTGGGAAATACAAATTATTGCTAGTGAAGTAGCTCTTGTCTTTGCAAAATATTGATTGTCTGTCTTATGCTTGGGGCCCACTCCCTTGTTTAAGGTACAGGCAAATTTACTACATTTGAGAACCAAAGTTCTCCTAAAATCTCTTCACCAATTTTCCTATACCTAGGAGCAGACCCAGTTCTGAAGTTGCTTTTTAAAACAAAGGATTGAGCTCCCCATTTATCTACTCATTAATTCTTCATCTTGAGAGTTATGAACTGGGCTGCTTTCTCAGGGCTGTGGCTAAGGGACTTGCTGCAGGTATAAGCCACAGGTCAGGATTCATCTTAAGTACTACCATATTATGGATGCATGACACATTGGTTCTGGCTGCCTCTGAAAACTGTGTTCCTATGAAATCTGATTGTGAATACAGAACATCACCAGGAATTGCTCTGTTTGAGAACTGTTCTTCCCAGGCAGAAGATGTACAGAAGTGTTGTAGCTCCCTCTGAGACTTAGCTGCAAGTCTTTGATTTGTTTGCTTATGCTTCTGAAGAGTAGCGGATCATGATGAATTGTCTTTGGGCTGAGCACGCATGTAGTGGAAGCAGCCTTAAATCCCTCCTGACTTAAATAAAAGGCCGCTGGCCTGTACTGTTCAAGGGAAAGATTCTCTCGTGAATGGTGAAACTGCATCCTACATTTCTGGGAGGAAATAAAATAAATGAAGCATTTTCCTTTAGCCTGTTAGTGCATAGAAAATAAACTGCAAACTGCAATCACCTCCAATGGTTTGAAGTCTTAACCAATTTTTACTACCAGCTTTGGATAGACTTCATGGAGTAATAGGTCTTACAACAGGTGATGTAGCGTGTGTATGTAAAGATTACAGGCCGCAAGGCTTTAGTGAGGACCTGGAGTTCCATGTGGTCATTATTTTGTGATTCTAGCAGCTTTTAGTGTCTAAATGTTTAGTTTCTCCTTCCCTTTTGTTCCTTGTTTTGTAGGTGAACCAGTTGTTTGCCAAGCCAAGAAGGAAAGAAAATGGAGCAGTGAAGTCGCTGGCAGCTGCCTGTTTGTAAGTCATTAATTGCCAGTGTGGAGTGTGTATTGAAGGGCTGACATGCTGTTTGAGGCCAGGTTGGATGGGGCCCTGGACAACCTGATCTAGTATCTGATTGAGTGGTTAGCAATGCTGCCCATGACAGGGGGATTGGAAACAGATGATCTTTGAGGTCCCTTCCCATCTGACCTGTTCTGTGATTCTATGATACAATTCTAGGTTCCTGCAGAGTAAAGTTAAGTCTCTAAATGAAGACCTCTGCAAATGTAGAAGTGTATATGCCAAGGTAGCAGGAAATTTTGGGTAAACAAACCTGTCTCCATCACAGATTGCTCTGAGGCCAGGCAGAAGGATGGAAATGGCAGATCCATTCTCTCTTATTCTGCTGCGTCTTGGCAGAGTCTGTTAGCTTCCTCCTGCTGCATGTCCTCATCGTGATAGTGGGTTGGTGGGGAGCGGTCGTGTGGTGACATCTGTCCTAAGTGGGTGATTAAATGGGCACACTGGGTAGCTCTGCTTTCTTCAAGGAGAGTAGACTGGGCGCAACCTGGGTCTCCAAGCAGTTGCTGTGAAGTTCATGCCAGTAGAAATGACTCCTACCAAAGTGGATAGTTTTGTGGGTGTTGATTTTAGAACTGTATTTTATCTTTTGATACACTAAAATCTGATTAATTATTCTCGCAAGCATTTTCCTATACTTCTGGCTTTGTAATAGTGCTGCTGGTAGCATAAATCAGCTGCAGTGTTCTTACCAGTTTCTAGAGTATATTGGCAGCAGGTGGGACAGAAACACTGCAACTCTCCACTTCCTGCGAATAAGCTGGAGCAGATACTTATTTCTTGTGTTCTGCTGTTATTATGCTTTCCTTCATTAATAATTGGTGAATGAATAGGTGAGCAATCTTGCCGTTGATTGTTCCTGTGCATTTCTTGTTGTCTGTGCTCTCCCTTAAAAGGAAAACATGACACAGATTAAAAAAGGTGGGGCTTTGCAAGCTGAAGTATATCAAAACCTTCCTCTTTGAGTAATGATTTCAGTAGAATTGCTGGGGCACGTTCTGGAGACTCTGGTAAGTGCTCTGCAGCAGTACATGATGAAGCTTTGTTTTTTCCTATGTTTAAGAGTGCGTGCTTTTTTATGCTGAAACTGAGGTGGCTGCACCTCTGAAGTTTGGCACTACTCTTACCTTTTTGGAAGTCTTTGCTTAAAGCCAGCTGTTAGAATTCTGTTGCTGCAAATAGTGATTAGATTGATCTGAAACCTTTCTGAAAATGGAAGTGGATCTTTTCAGTCACAGGCAATATTTTTAAAAGCCTATTTATTAAAACCTCTATTAAAATTTATAGTTTACCACTTCTGTTATTTTTTTCCATTAGTTGCTTACAGGCTGCAGATTTCCTCAGAAAATGCTCCTTTAAGTGCTTTGGAAGCTGGTGCTTAGCTGTACAGCTTAGAAGATCATTCTGATTTTTATCTAAGGGCTACTATTCTCCAAAATGTGTTAGTTCCCAATAGTTATGCTTTCATGCAGTAGTCTGTGCTGTAAGAAAAAAAAAATGCCTTCCTATCTCTTTGATAGATTGGAAGTATGATGAAAAGTGAATTGTATTTGCCTGTTGCAGAGACTATAGCTGCGTCACATCTCTTACAGTATGTACAAATGCCGTTACTTCTGACACAGAGTTCAGAAGTCTTTCTCCCACATATCAGCTAAACACTGTGGTATCAGCACAGCTCTTCAGAACTTAAACTTACAAGCAACTCTGTTTTGCTTGTCCCTGGCTTTCAGAGTTCCTTTGCACTCTTGCTAACTTTTCTCAGTTTGTTTGCAGCGTATTCATTCTTATCAATTATTTACAAATGCTGTGAGACAAACTTGAAATCTTTAGTGCTACAAATGAATAATTTAATGCCGTTGTTTCTATTTAATCTTCTGTGCATGCCGTTATGTCCACGGTCCATTTTCTGATGTTAACTCACAAGGCAAATCAACAAGTGAAGTAAAACTCAGCCAATAAATACTTCACAAATCCAGACCAACACTCATTTCTCCCTATGGATCTTGTATCTTGAATTATACTCCTACAAACATTTTTACAAGATCAAGAATCGATCGCGTGAAATAATGAGAATTGCACAGTGGGTTCGTTGTAACTATGCCTCCCAGTGCAATTGTCAGACACGCAGCTGAATAAGCGAGGTGGTTTGCATTTGCTTTTGCTTTTGCTTTAGACAATCCAGTTCTGTGTTATCTGCTTTTGTGGGAAGAAAGGCAGGAGAGAAAACACCATTGAAAGCAGTGGGATATTAGCTGGCTGCCGACCTTCCTTTTAAGGCAGATCTCTTTCAATATTTTGTTGCAGAATAACATAAAGGGAATTCAAGCCCTTGCTGTTTGCATAAAAGCAATTTTGTTCTATGCTTTGAAGCACGGTGCAACCAAAGTGATGCTCCTTCAACCAGAGGGAAGCCAGCACACTTCCATGCTCTAGAGGGTACCTGCAGTGTGTTTGGTACAAAGGCCGACGTGTTAATGAACTTTAAATCCAGTTACTCTTCTTCAGGTTGATCCTGTGGCTATCATCGGTAGAGGAGGGTGCAGAGAGTGAGGGTTCTGAATTGAGGCAGTGCAGTGCTACATCTGCTCTAAGATTCTGATGTACTGCTGGACCAACTTCTTTTACATGACATTTCACTTTCTGTGATTGGAAATGTTACTTATTAATATCACATTTAAATTGTAAACACACTGAACTGGGAAGCTGCTCACTGTATATAAGCACTCAGTAGCACAAGTCCTCAGCGTGCCCATCGGAGATGGCAGGGAAAGAGAGAGAAATATTGGGATGAATTGAGGTGTATACAATGGCATATACGTTCCTTTCTCAAAGCATGTTGACTTAGAATTCTTTCTAAGTGGAGAAGGAAAGAGGAAAGTCTTTCTGTGGAATGAAATAGGAGAAAAGATTTCCTCTGAGTGTTTGTTTCACATTTTAGTGATTGATTCAATGTAATTATTTTATGCTGGATTTGAATAAGCCCTCCCTTTGCCCTCCCAGGACACTATGTCCTTGCTAATTTTATCTATTGAAGGATCAACTGTGGCAGTGAGCCTTTCCCCTCTGCCATGCCATTCCAGGTTTCTACAGGCACCATGCGACACCGAAGAAATGGCAATTTTGAGAGTTCCAGACTCCTCAATTCCAGCATGTCTCGCAGCATAGATGTGTCGTGCAATGACAGCGTAAGTATCAGGACATTGCTGATAACCTTGGGAGATGTTTGATTGATGTGTCAGTTTTGCTTTTATGGAGGTTTCCCAGCCAGATGGATCAGTTACACTGTTTGGAAAGTATTGTCAGTTTTAACCTCTGTAAGTTATTTGGAAATCCATGCAATCCATGCATATGGAAGTGCTCTCTAGTCTGTGGCTTACTGTATAGTGCCACTGAATTCAAGTAAGATGTTTTCTGTGTGAGTCTTTTGGATTACAGCTGCTGAAATTCAAACAAGCTCTCAAGCAATTCTTAGGATATAAAGTCTGTCTTGGTGTTCAAGTCTTTTTATGGGGAGAAGCCCCATCTTCTATTATATTGTGCTTGATAGAAAAGTATTGATATCACTTTTTTATTTGAATGCCTATTTGTTACGCTTAGTAGTCTTTTGTGTTATATCATTTACCCTCAGTGCTTTCTGTTTTACCCCAGCCAACCACTTTGAGAAGGGAGTCTTGGAAAATCACACCAATTTCAGTTTGTGCTTAAACTGACTATATTCCCACTGAGGTCTGTGGTGTTTCATTATTGGAAGTAATTCTTTTTTTCCCTCAAGGATTTGGTCAACTTCATTCGAGAAAACTTTAAGAAGAGAGAATGTGTCTTCTTTACAAAAGACAGCAAGTCAGTGTAAGCAAACATTTTTCTGTTGGTTTGCAGATGTTGGGAGCTGTGGGTATTTCTTCTTGCTAAGCCATGTAGCAGGGGCTGGTTGGGAAGCAGACTCAGTTTTTTGTTAGGAGTCTAAGTCTAGCAGTGCAAGCTCACGTCAGTCTTGCTTGTACAACTCCTTTGATTGTCATTGCTTGTTTGGTCTGTTAGCATATGTCTGGGATATTGTTCAGTTGTGGTCAAAAGAGCTGGAATTCTAATGGTAGGATGTGCCCCCTGGGATGCTTCTCCCAACCCTACAAAGTATTTTAATCATACACTCCATATATTGTAATTTATAAATTATATAAATTTACTGTTGCACTAATATTATATACATTATAGGATTCATTATTATGAAACAGCACAGTTGAAAGGAGCCTACAAAGAAAATCAAATCCAACTGCCTGACCACTTCTGGGCTAAAAAAATTTAAAGCAAATTATGGAGGGCATTATCCATTTGTCTTTTGAACAGTGGCAGGCACGGGGCATCAACCACCTTCCTAGGAAGTGTGTTCCAGTGTTTGACCACACCTGGGCCATATCCCTATAATCTTCCCAGGATATATATCCCTGCCTCCACTATCTATACATTTCCTTTTTGTGCTACCTGGACCAGTACCTCTGACTGAGAGGAGTAAGGAGCGTATTACCTCTGCTCCCAAACCTTTCATCATTGTTTTGAGGGACATATTGATGGTTCTGAGTTGCCTGGTTGCTACTCAGTATTGAAAGAGCAGAAGCAGACGTCTTTTCCCTCTCAATTTGAACATGTATTAGACTGGTCAGACCCTGGATTTACATGGAAAATGATTATGATTAACAGAACAGTAACTTCTTACTCTTCCTACCTGGTTAAGAGCACAAAAAAGAAAATAAACTATTTGTACCCTTCAGGTTAGCAGCTGTAAGGTCACTTCTGATGGTGTCTGATGCTGAGATCTGCTCTATTTCTGAGCATCCTGTAGGCTTTCAAATTAAGCTGCTGGTGTTTTAAGTTGGGTTGGAGTATTGAAAGAAGTCATATAGGCCCATTTACTCTTCTTCCAGGGGCAATTTGTGTAAGTGCGGATACCCTGAAAGTCAACATATAGAGGGCACTCAGATCAATGATGATGAAAAATGGAATTACAAGAAGCACACTAAAGAACTTCCTACCGATGCCTTTGGGGACATTCACTTTGAAAATATAGAAAAAAGAGGAAAGGTAAGTGATTTTCTTTAAGGGCATATCTCAGGCCCCTATGGGAGGCCTGAGTCTGATGCCAGTGGGAGCTCCTAAAAACAGGGAAGGTGTAGCTGAAGTAGATTTTATTCTGGAGGAAATGGGAAGAGTTTGGGAAGAAAGGATACAAGATGGTTTCTCAAGTTGTGATAGCTGTAACAAGGAACTATTTCTTCTGTTTTATTTATTTTGTAGACGGTGTGTGTGAAGGTGTTTCCAAGTGTGACAAAAGAATGGCTGGGTGAAGGTGATGCTTGTTTGCTGTTAGTTTGTTTGCTTGTTTCTACATGTACCCAGTTTTGTTGATATTGCCCAGTAATACAGACCTGCATATCTGGAGTCTGGAGGAAATAATTTTGGCTTGACTTGTGATGTCTGTTAGTCGGACTCTGCACTCTGTGTGTATCAGTGTGCTGTTGCACTGCCCACTCTGTAGTCCTCATCACAACTGAAATGTAATAGTGTTGAAGAACAACTTAGCACCCTTTTACCCATCTTTAGTTATGAACCCAGTACGATAAGCTTAAATGCCTGAATGACTGAGCTCCTAATAAAGATGCTTTGTACTTGACTGTCTGACTTTAAAGTCAGGGCAGGGTTGTTTTTTACAATATTGCTCCTTTCCATTATGGATCAACTTCTGCTTTAGAAAGAAAATGGTGTGAAAGTGCACACCAGTGCAACTCCTAGGACAGGATCATGTGTAACATGCTTTGCCGTTGAAGGTGCAACAGGATTCATGAGATAATAATCATAGGGATTTCACATCTGGAAGGATATAAGACCTTTCTTCTGAGGATCTGTGCTCTTCAGTACAGAAGCTGCATGTGCATTCCTGGTTATTATTCCCCAAAATCATCACTTGTGCTTTTAATGGCTTTACCATTGCATGGCATGTCATTGCAGCCTACAGAGCTTTCCAGCCACTCACCTTTTTCTCCTCCAGTCTCCTTTTCCTCCTCCTCCCCTGCACCTTTTTCTCCTTACCCCCTTCCCAATTCCAAGGTAGTTAAAGACTGTCTTCAGTGAGGGGCAGGAAGATTTCTGCTCTGCATCCCACTTCCAAGGACACACCAATATTTTGGCAGAGATGCTAGATGTGAGCAGGCCAATAAAAACTCTACCTTTATAAGTCCTACTTTGGCTCATTTATTTCTGCAGCATTGTTCAGAACCAGTACCAAGAATGTGTGTTCCAAGAACACTGGAATTTCTGTGTTTAATGTTCTGGTGGCCTTCACTTTGAATAAAAGCTTGCTTCACTGAATACCTGCCTGAATTCATCTGCTGAAACACTTGTCATCACCTGTGTGTTTGGATCGTTGTGTCGGTGGTCATGCACTAGCTGGGTGTATCAGGCAGATGGCACTGTTGGATTTTGGAAAAAGCAGGCTGCATTCCACTGAATGGATGCATCCTGGCGAGGACTGGAGGTGGGAAGTGCCAGGTGGATGGTAGGGTTCAGAGCCTTGTACAGGAGAAATGTCTTCTAGCTACAGAGCTAACAAGAGTTGCATTGGTTGTTCTGAGCCAGGTGCAGGAACTAGGCCTGGGAACCTTCCTAGAACATAGGAGTGTTCTTTAGTTCAAGACAAATGCCTTTCAGGATGTTTTTTTAGCATTGAAAAATAAAATAGCGAGCTTTTTTAACATAAATGAAGAGATGGCTGGTCTATAGTAAACTAGTTTATCTATTTAATGTTCCTCATGGCGTCCCTGTAGAGTGTTCAAACTTTACTATGAGTTTGATGTAGTTAGTTTTGTTATAAGTTAGAATTGCTATACCACAGACTTGCTTGGTGTTCATCCTGTGAATCCAAGGTCCACTAGTGGAAGGTTTGGGAAGCCTTACAGTGACTCTTTAGGTATCTGAAGGGAGGATTTCAGTACTGGTCAAAGGGATCTTTTCCTCCTTGGGCTTGGAGTTGTTTATGTAGATTTTTTTCAAGACAGTTTGCTTGTGCTCTTTCTTTTCAATGCTTCTGAATTATACTGTAATTTCAGTTGGATTTGTTAGTTCTAAAAATAGTTCTACCTGCCTCACACGTTTACACTCAAACAGTGACTGTTGTTGCCCACTGATTTCCTTTTACAGATCAGTACCTGTGCCATCTGGTGTCAGCATTCTTCCACTCCACCCTTGTTCTGGTCATAAATCATTCAGTCTCCACAAAATAACTACTTGTCATCATTATAAGCTAAAGTTAAGAAAAACACAGACAATGGTTACCAGACTGCTAGACAGCTGCTATCACAGCTGTAATCACCAAACAGATTCTTAGAATCTCAATTCAGTACAAAGACAGCAGACTTCAGGTTGGATGTTAGAAAAATTTCTTCTCTGAAAGAATGGTCAGCTGCTGGAATGGGCTGCCCAGGGAGGTGGTGCAGTCACTGTCCCTTGAGGTGTTCAAGAAATGTTTAGATGTTATACTGTGGGACATGGTTTAGTGGGAGATATTGGTGATATGTGAATGGTTGGACTAGATGATCTTGGAGGTCTTTTCCAACCTTAGTGATTCTAAGACTCTATGACTTTCACTGGTGGGGGCAAAAATCATGTTTCCTGGGCTGTACAGTTTATCTTCTGTGCAGTTGAAGATGTATGTGGCAGAACATGGAATGCAGTCTGGGCACTGCAGCTCAATCAGGAAGTTGGAGATCCAGGTTGCAGTTTTGGGACTGAAAAGGCAGAGCTGGGAGATTTTGAGGCAAGCAGTCATGTTCTTCACTATGCTGCTGGTTGGAAACTACCACACAGTACTTTGCTTTAAGGCCATCCCTTATCCCTAGACCTGATCTACAAAGAGAGAAAATTACGTCAGAAGTTCTAGTAGTGGTGTTTGATTGTAGGGAGAATATAAAGATACCTTAGAGGAAGAAATGAATACTTAAGCTCCAGTTCTTCATCACTTCACTCACTGTCTACCAGCTGTTGGAATGAGAGTGTAAGATAGAGAATACAATTCCTGGTCTGTTTCCAGCTATCAGTGTTTATCTCTTGTTATTTTTCTCTTATTTTTTCTCACTGAAGTACATCCGTTTGTCATGTGACACAGACCCTGAAACACTCTATGACCTCATGACACAGCACTGGCACCTGAAAACCCCTAACCTTGTCATCTCTGTCACTGGAGGGGCAAAGAACTTTGCGCTGAAGCCCCGAATGCGCAAGATATTCAGCAGGCTGATCTACATTGCCCAGTCCAAAGGTAAAGACTTGCAAATGGATCTACATTGCTACAGCTGAGTAAGTCTGTTAGAGAGAAAGCAGCTCAGAGGGTCATCAGGGTAGCAGGGTGTTCGCTTTGTTTCTGCTTGGCTGGTGTACTTGGGGCAGATGTTATCCATCGGTTTGTAAGTTACAGTGTTGAGAACTAGTCATCCGGATGCCCATGGCAATGTAAGATTGTGTAGCTTATGTTTTGTGTTTAACTGAAGGATAAATGCCTCGAAGTGTCAAGTTTTGAGTGGGAGTTGGATTGTGGTATTTCAAAGGGCAGGTATTCCACTGCATCCTCCCACTTTATCCCTCCATGTTGTACCCAGGGGCCTGGATTTTCACAGGAGGCACACATTATGGGCTGATGAAGTACATTGGGGAAGTGGTCAGAGATAACACCATCAGTCGGAGCTCTGAGGAGAATGTGGTGGCTATTGGCATAGCAGCCTGGGGCATGATTTCCAACCGAGAAAGCCTGATTCGTGGCAGTGATAATGAGGTAAGAAACACATACAGTCAGTGGGGAAAACACAACAGCGCTCTACTCTAAATTATGCAGATTACATCCCTGACTGCTGCTCTCAGCAGTAATGGGTTCAGCTGATGTTATCAGCCATGTGATGACTGACTTCAGCAATTAGTGAAGAGCTCTACTTATTATGTTCTGGTAGACCTGAGCTTCCGGACTTTTTTCCAATGAAATGTTTGTGTAGAAACACAGCAACAACTTAGCAACACAGCCCTTAGCCTTTGTGTGCCCGAAACAATTCAACTTGGGACCAGCTTTTCTTCAGCACGCTGTCTGGAGTCAGGAAATACAGGCCTCTAAATGATAAGGAATAGGTGGTGTCTCGGGGTTCAGCTGCCTCTGGTTTGACCTTCAGTACTTGTGCATGCTTTGCCCTTGCATTTCTGTTAAACATTATGCTTGTGATTCTAGGGGTACTACTTGGCCCATTACATAATGGATGATCTCAAGCGGGATCCTCTCTATTGCCTGGATAATAATCACACCCATCTCTTACTGGTTGACAATGGCACCCATGGGCATCCAACAATAGAGGCAACAATAGAAGTGCGAACTCAGTTAGAAAAGTACATTTCAGAGCAAGTTATCCCAGGTAGGTGTGGATGTCAGGCTGCAGACCTTCTTCTCCTTAGAACATGGTTGCTTTGGGACTCAGTGTTTTTTCTGGGAGCAAAAGAGGAGTAGAAGCATCCCTTGAATGCTAAGCGGAAGGAATGTGTTATCTGCATTGCATCTTGAGCACTTTCAAGAACAACCACGCTTCTTCAGAGCAATCTCTTTCCGCTCATTTCCATTTCTTACGTGACAGTAGTCCTCTGTAGGACACAACCAATAATCTGCTTCAGCAGACCTTCTTATTGTTCCTTCTGGGTCCATCTGTTGTAAGCTGACCATTGATTTCTGCATGTAGCCCAGCTGGCACTGAATTTCGGGTAGCTGAAGCATAACTACACAGGAGCGGATGTTATGCTTTTTCCAAAAATGTTCATGTTGACCTACCTGCACCCTGCTCATAAACAGTTTTTTGTCTAGACCCTTCTTTGCTAAGAAGGAAAAATACAAAGGCCTTGGCAGGATGTTCTTAATTAAAGATTTGTGTAGGTTTTGTTTTTTTAAACTGTGTAACTCAGCTGAAGTATGTTTGCTGTTAGTCATGATGAAGCACCCAGAATTACTATGAAACTTTGTGTGTCTCTTAAAAGCTAGCTGCTTAAGTCATACAATTCTTGGCTTTCCTTTGCAATTGAAAATTTGGAATCAGCAGTTCTGAATCTTCAACTTTTGATAAGAACCTTGCATCTAGACTCCAAATGGTCAAAGTGATAGGTAAATAGAATAAAATCAGATGTTTTGGGGACTTCAGGTCTATTAAAATTATGATTGCTAGGAAGAAAAAAGCTGGAGAAGACTGATGCCAGCTTAGCAGAACGTTAAGCAAAACTGAGCTTTCATTAAAAACAGGAAAAGTTGTTGATAGATTTGCCCAAATCAACAGTAAACTGGTATCAAAATGATTGCATAAGCAACTTAGAAATGCTGTTGTTGTACTGAGGAAAATGGATTAGTCAAACTGCACTAATGGGATGAGTCTTTTTTCCTTTTTCTTTTGGCCTGTTTCATAGAATCAAATTATGGTGGGAAGATTCCAATTGTATGTTTTGCCCAAGGTGGAGGGAAAGAGACTTTGAAAGTAAGTTTATTTCTTTCATTTATTTCTTTCACTTTTTCCAGGAGTGACAGTAGGGATGTTGCTCTAATATTTAAGAGAGATTATTCTGTGAACAGCATGATAAAGTAGCCAATCCTATTGTTCACCAAAGATTGCCTAACACTTGCTTGCAATTTCTTTTAAGCTTATGAGCATGTTTCAGCTGAGGTTTTCTGTACAAAGTTTCTCCCTCAGACTGACATTCTGAGAAATTTTTGGCCAGGACAGTTCAGTTCTTTTATAGCAAATCCAGGGCAAAAATATTTGTTTCTTGTTTTAATGTGAGCAGCAATTAGAAGAGTCTTTGTCAGCCGTGTTACTCTTGACCCTCTTTGTACAAATTTACCTAATGTTTTGGTTTGCCGAATTTTGGCTTGCACTTATTCAAATGGAGATTATTATTTTCATTTCATATGCAGAGAAGATAAATTTATGTTGGAGATACTCCAGTTTAGAGCTTGCTAGGGCTGACTTTATTGCTGATCCTGTGAAATGTAGGCCACGTCTAGTTTAAATCTAGAGAGCTGAACAAGGCAGCTAATATTGAGGCTAGTCAGACTGGATGACAAAAAACATTTCTAATAATTCTAAGCGCAGTCTCTGTTACCACTTCATTGCTAACATTAATCAATTAGTCTATATCACTCTGTGAAATCATTACCCCAGCCTCTCTGTAAGTTTCCTGGTGTTTGATTCCACTCACATGATTAATTCTAGCTTTGCCCACAAGCATTTTGGAGATGAATATAGATGCAGAGTTCAATGTGCTAATCAGAAGTCCAAAGATAAAGATGAGATGAAAGCATCCATTCAAGTTTTAGAGTGAAGCTTTGCTGTAAGTGCTATCTTCTATTAGTTCCAAACAGCTAACTTTTAAGAGAGGATTTTACTACAACTGAAGTTGTTTTTATACAGCGTGCAGTAGAGCTAGCTGGGAAGCTGTATGATTGCACGTATGGAGAGACATCAAACCACTGTGCATAACACATTTACTACCTATCTAATCAGTATGATAAAAGCCATATTAAATCAAATGCTTCATTCATGGAAGGAGGATCCTCTGAAAAGCTACTGGATGATAGTTCAAGGAGGGGTTCATGCCAACCATAAGGGTTACTCACTGGTGTTAGTAGTAGGCTAACTGGTGTTAGTAGTACAGTCAGACATATGTATCTGCCTTCTTGCTCATTTGTAGGTAAAACCTATCAGGGAGTAAACTGAGTCTCTGATCAGCTAAAAGTGATCAACAGGTTTCATGCTGCAGAAGTCTGTGTATGTATAAGACTTCTGCTTGTTCCTCTAACAAATAAAGCTGGAGCCCTTGTACTCAGCTGTAGTGTTACTTAAGCAATACTTGGCCATAAAAGAGTAGTGACTGTAGCTAGGCAGTGCTGTAGGGTGTCTTGAATGATGTTTCCACTAGACAATTTTTCTGATCTAATTAACTCTAAAATGTACCTGATAGTGATCTCTGTCCCTTAGCTTCAATGGGGCTCTTTACAGCCTACTGTTATTAGATGGATGCTGTTTTAAAGAATTGGCATTGATACACCATCTTCTGGGAGCAACATTACACTAGAAATGTGGGTTTCTGATTTACATGCCTAAATCAAACCTAGGATGCAAGGAAATGTTTTCAAGTTGCTCCAAGAGAGATTTAGGTTGGATATTGGGAAGAGTATTTTCACAGAAAGGGTGGTCAGGCTTTGAAGGGGCTACCCAGCGCAGTGGTGGAGCCTCCATCCCTGGAGGCATTTAAGAGACATGTAGACACAGTGCTTAGGGACATGGATTAGTGATGGGACTCAGTAGGCCATGTTGATGGTTGAACCTGCTGATCTTGAAAGTCTTTTCCAACCTAAATGATGCTATAATTCTATACTAAAATTGCTAGGCTTTCTTCCTGAATAGTATTCTGTAATAGTGCAGTTATGCTACAAGTCATCATCTCTCCCTCTTTGCTCCCTAGTCTATCCATGTGGCCATCAAGAGTAAAATTCCTTGTGTTGTCGTGGAAGGCTCTGGCCGGATAGCTGATGTTATAGCTAGCTTGATGGAGGCAGAAGACACTCTTACTTCCTCATGCATCAAGGAGAGCTTGCTGAGGTACCTGCCTCGCACCATTTCAAGGCTCTCAGAAGAGGAGACTGAAAGCTGGATCAAATGGGTAAGCGTGTGAGGCTACCAAAAGGGTAACCTGGTGAGGCTGAAAGCAGCAGCAGAGTAGAAAGGAAACAGAGGTCAGAAGCAGCCAGCTTGTGGAAGAACAGCATGTGTCTGGGTTTAGTTCTCGACACAGGATGCCTAAAACCAGATATTTCATTCCTGTCTGCTCTGTGGGTGCTTGCGATTCCTCTGGAGCACTGGATGCTGGATGTCTCTTGGCTAATGTGCTGGTTGGTGTCCTGACTCCCTTGTGTGCCTTGGGAAGGTGGTGTGAATCAGGCCTCACACTGCTGAAACCTGCTGGATTGCTCAAAGGATTATCTTAACTACCCTGTGGACTTTCAAACTGGAGCAGTTTTACTGCACAATTCTCTCATTTGTTTAACAAGTTTTAACCTTTCTTCCTGATATCAGGCAAGACAGATTTCCCTTACAGTTTAGGATCTAGAGGCTTAATTGGCTGGTGTTTCAGTGGAGCAGGGTCCCTACATCATCTTGAGTCGGACATTGTTACTAAATGGAATTTGGACTTAACTAGTACTGCTTACATGGAATGCAACTGAAGGTGTAACATTGTAACATTGTATACATACCAGCAAATTCTTTGGCTTTTTTTTTTTTTTTTTTTTTTTTTTCCCAATCTTTGACTGCAGGTAGAACCCCCAGAACTTGCTTACCACTATGACTGTTTATTGCAAGAGTGTTTTTTGGAGACTGGGGAAACTGGAGAACTAGCATTTGCTGATTTGGGTTGCTTGGGCCAGACTCAGCAAAGTGTTTTAACTCTCCATTTACCTGATCTTCTGACCTGGTTTTAGATATATTTCTGCCCTCCTAAACAGGGGCAAAAAATGGAGCTCCAGAAAATCTTAACGTTCTGTTATTTTTCAGAAGTCTTTCTTCCAACAGCATTTCAGCCCCATAATCGATTAACTTAGGTTGACTGACTTCGTCAATTGAAAGCTAGTGCTTTATCTTGGGGTCTGACTCAATTTTCCTCGTTTAATTACGTCCTGCCTAAGTTCACAGGAGTGAGCAGGGAGTGGAGAGTGATTGCTTGTTCATAATGAGGGGTGGAAAAAGATATGTTGCTTCTTGTATGTGTAAGTCCCTTTCACTCACTTTCCCCCCCACTTTAACTTATTATTATTTATTTTTAATGTATGTACCATTGCAAGTTGTTTGCAAGCTCCAGATAGAGATTCAGTCAGTCATACTAATGAGTAGTTCCTTATTACTGATATTACATTTTTTGGGTTATAAGGTTTTGCTTAGGAAGAAAACACGGATATTTGCTGTATATTTAGAGGAAAACTTTGGTGGCTTAAATCTCATCTGCTTCTGTCTGGACTTGTGTAGATTTTAACTATATCTGGAAACAGTACTGATGAGAAGAAAGCTTGCTACAGTGTGATGGAAGATTTCTTTTAAAGAAGCTCTAGGAGATCAACTGCTAAACATTCTAGATTGCTTTGAATTGAAACTTCTTTTTGTAGATCAAAGAAGTCCTTGAGAATCCTAATTTACTGACAGTTATCAAAATAGAAGAAGCTGGAGATGAAATTGTGAGCAATGCTATTTCTTTTGCTCTGTACAAAGGCAAGTAATTGTCTTTCTGTTCTGTTGTTTTGTGTGTATGTGTGGTTTTCTTGTTTGTGTGCTGCTTTTTAAATAGATGGACAAAGATGGGTTACTCTGGTATTTTGAATAGTGGAGTTTAGCCCTATGCAAATGTATCCTCACAAACTGAGTGATGTGCTGAACCTGGAAACCATCAGTCCTTTTTGCATGCAACATTTTCATAAACTTGAAGTAACTGTTCCAGTGGGAGATGGGTTTGGTTTAGCATTTGGTTTTACTAGTGCTTGTTAATTTTCTCCTGCAAAGTTCCCTATTAAAATTAGTATTGAAGATATAAATGAGTTTAAAACAAATAATAAAAAACCAAAATAGTACCTATTTGCTGCGTGGTGCCTGAAACTGAAGGTGTCATGCATGCATGGGGCACTAGATATGTCTCTGAGCTTCCAGAATCCTCTAAAACCTGATCAGGAAGGTGTAGATGAGTCTGGGGAAAAAGTGCTTGATATAGGGCTCTTGTTCAGTAGAGTGTGAAAATCAGAGATGAATGAGTATGCCAAGAAGCTCTTCTGTCTCTGGTCTTTTACCTAGAGGATTGTTCCTCCTCAGCAGCCTTCAGCACCAATGAACATGACAGAGATAACTGGAATGGGCAGCTGAAGCTGCTGCTGGAATGGAACCAGTTGGACCTGGCCAGTGATGAGATCTTCACCAATGACCGAAACTGGGAGGTACAGATGGTTTGAGTACAGTGGTATGGGCCAGGGGAGAAGGGGGAAGAGAGACATTGTAACAGCAGCCAGTGTCTCAACATCCCACCCTCTGTAATAAGTAAGACCTCCTTTTCCTCCTTGCACTGGTATCACTGATAGCTCATGCCAGAAGTACTCTAGGCCATCCAAAAAGTGCAATTGCATATGTGAAAAACTGTTTCTGATGAAAGTGTGCTAGCCTGAAGGAAAATGTGGCAGTTAGCTACAGGTATCAGGCCCCTTAGTTAAGCTTTCCACATCCCATATGACCCCTGATATTTACTCTTCTATTTCTTCCTAGTCTGCTGACCTGCAGGATGTCATGTTCACAGCCCTAGTGAAAGACAGGCCCAAGTTTGTTCGTCTCTTTTTGGAAAATGGTTTGAATCTGAGGAAATTCCTTACCACAGAGGTCCTTAGAGAACTGTACACCAACAACTTCAGCAGTCTGGTGTTCAAGAACCTGCAGATTGCGAAGAACTCCTATAATGATGCGCTCCTCACGTTCGTGTGGAAGATGGTTGAAGACTTCCGAAGAGGTCTCAAAAGAGATGATAAAAATAACAAGCATGAGCTGGAGATACATCTTTCAGTAAGTGATGAACCGTTTCCTTCCATTTTGCATCCCTGAAAAGGAGGAAAAAAAAGAAAAAAAAAAAGAAAAAAAAAGGAAAAATTATGTTTTATTTTTGGCATAGCAGGATTTGCTTTTAACAGTCTCAGCCTTATTTTACACTTAACATGTGGTCCCATTTTACAAATACATGTAAAAATTTTTTAGCTATGAGTAAAATGAGTGAATATATTTGGATGCTGAGTTATAAGACTTTCCATTGCAGCCATCAATGTCGTAATTATGCTTCCAATTTAAACCAACATAAATGTGGAGTCCAGTACAGAGGTACTAGCTGGGCATGAGTAATTAGGACCATGGTATTTTGTACCCTCAGCTTTGCTTGTTGCAAAGGTGTTACACATATTTTGGACCATATTTTATTGTCAGGTAATTCTAGATTTCTTACTTATCATTAAGATCTGAACTGCAAAACTGCAGCTTAGGCATCAGCTATTGAATTTCTGAAATCAGTTGTGGACTTCAGAGATGCAATGCAAAATGTATGACTATCAGGAGGACTGGTTTAAAACTGCTAGTTAGCTTTGAGAGTTTCCACCAAAGCTTTCTGCTTCTTGAAAGTTGTGTTGCTTAGTAGCAACATTTCCCGATGGTTTTGCAATCCCCAGGTGCAAACTGCTCTATAGCAAAGAAGTTGATGGTGTAGAACTTTAAGGACTTGTTCAAGAAAGCAGTTTAGTTGAAATTTGATCTGAAGAATTGTTGTTTTCTTTCAGACTGAGTGTCCTATCACAAGGCATCCATTGCAAGCTCTGTTTATCTGGTCTGTTCTTCAGAACAAGAAAGAGTTGTCCAAAGTCATTTGGGAGCAAGTAAGTTGAATTGTTCTTAGTTCCTCTTTGTAAACAGCACAGTGGTGTACCTTGTCTTTGGGTTGTTTGGCCTCTGAAGGCTCTGGATCCATCTTTAAACACAAAACTACAGTAGATTATTATAAGGTGGCTCTGTAAGTAGATTTAATGTTACTCATTTTGTGTTTGGGCGTGGATTTCATACTTTCCTTCTATAATGTCAGATATGTCCAAACTAGCATTTACATATGATTACATTTTCTTGTCTGTTTTCAATCTTGAATGTTAAGTGCCCCCTAATCTGCAATATGGAAGTGTTGTGATCCCAGGTATTTTGTTTGAAATCCGTTTCTAATTTTGATTAGATATCTAAAAATAATTGCATCAAATGCATAATTTACAGGCTGCAAATGTGATGCTAATGCATGCAAAGCTAATGTGATACTCCTGCTCACATTGGTCTGTGTCTCCAAAGCAGACTGCTTCTTCTCTGGAATATACTAACATAGTCAACTCGTCCAGACTGGTGTATTATGAATATAGAAATGTAGTTCTAGGCTCTAGGCAGAGCAGACCCTTTTCTGTGCATCTTCAGTTAGATATCAGCTTTGCATCTCTGACTATAAAACAAAAGAACTTTTTACCAAACCAGTACAGTGATAGTTACCGTTTGTTTCGTGGAACTAGATCTTCATTTGCCAGTCCTGACTCGGAATGCATCAGCTGCAAAAAGAGGGGATAATTTTGAAAGAATATATCGCTTTTCCTTTCCAGAGGGGTTTGCATGACTTAACTCTCTCTCCACAGACCAGAGGTTGTACTTTGGCAGCTCTTGGGGCCAGTAAGCTCCTGAAAAGCATGGCAAAAGTGAAGAATGATATAAATGCTGCTGGTGAGTCTGAGGAACTCGCTAATGAGTATGAGACAAGAGCAGTAGGTAAGTGCCTTCTTTAAGTCCTTTCGAAATTTAACAGAAGGGTCAGAGGTAAGGAAACAGTTCCATTTCTTTGTTATTGACTTTGATGATCTCCAGATCTGACGCACAGCAGTGCTTGCATAACAGCATTTTATTTAGTGCAAATAATGCAAAACGAAAACCCTGTTGATTTTCCTCAGCAGAATGCAAGGAAAGATAATTCATTCAATTTGCCTGAATACTCCCCAGAAGTTTAGCCTGATTTGTAAAGAAGAGAATGACATCTCAGGAAGAAGTAGAAAGAAACCTTCATTTAGAAAACTAGTTATCCAACATTAAATCATAGAAATATAGAATGATTTGTGTTGGAAGGGACCTTTGAAGATCATCTAGTCCAACCCTTCCCGTCATATCTTTTACTAGATCAGGTTGCTCAGAGTCCTGTCCAACCTGATTTTGAACACTTGTTCCTTTAACATTGTGATTTTCACTGCTTGGAAATGTTTTCCACACCATCTGTTCCCATTAGAAACTGTGTTCTGTCTGAACAGCTTGCCTCCAAATATGAGTGTTCAGGGTTGTTTTTTTTTTGTGGAGAATTTCATTCATTGGGAAGAAAAGCTACCTGGCTGTAATGACAAGGCTGAAATAGCAAGGAAAATATAGAGTAAGCGAAACATTCTTCATGATCGCTGATAATGTTCGGGTTGTGAGAAGTCATCCTTCAAATTTGCAGTAGTACTGCAAAGTAGAAGTGAGAATAAATTACAGATAAAAAGTGTACTGAATTCCTAAATTCTAAACAATAAAATCATAAGCCTTCATTATTCCACAAAGAAAAGCAATGATGTCGCTCATTGAGAGTGCAGATCTAGATCACACATTCTAGATCAGTCATTTTTCTTTTTATGATCTCTGGTTTCTCCTGTTATAAGGGTTGTCAATGCATCTCATGAGCTAGAGTAACCAGTATTTCCTATTTAAAGAGGCTAATTGGAATCAGGCAGTTGTAGGTGGGGCCTATTATACTGTAACTTGGAGCGAAATACAGTACCGTGTTGCCTGTGAAGTCTTTATTACAGATTATGGCCTTGGTCTCTTGACTGATCTGCTTATAGAAAATGGTAAATCTGTAGCTACATCGTCAAGCAATTTGCTGTCATCACCACAAATCACATTAGATGATGGTTAGGGTGTAATAGCTCTGCAGGTTGAGTTGGGAAACCATACAAATATTTCTGGAAAGGGCATCTGGAACCCTTAATTCCAGCCTTGATAAGGTAGAGTTATTATCAGAACTGAACTGGTTCATAGCTTCACTTAACCAAATCTTGAAATTCTCTGCAGATTGATATTGTTTTATTGCTCCCAAAAGCAGGCTGTATTTGTTCTTGTTCTAGGCCTAATGGAGGCTAGATTGACATGTTGAACTTCTAGCCTTGTATGTGTTTGTGTGTATAGCAGAATGATGACAAACCTGTTTCACTATCCACTAAGTATGGCACAAGGCTACACTGAAAGTTTATTGCTTGTTACCAGAAAGTATCTCCTGCTTCACAAGGTGAAAAGTGCTTAGACTTTCTTAAAGTTATCTAGATCTCTTGGGGCTGACGTTGAGAAATGACCAGTGAGGTTTCTTTTCAAGATTGACTTGCAGTGTATATGGTAATACCAGCTGAAGGTACTGCTATATGTGTGCATCCTTGCAGTTATGGTTAAAAGCTGTTTAAAAAAGGCCTAGGAAAATATGCTGCTGGAGAGGAGCATATCCTCACTTTCCAGTATAGAATTCACCTTAATACTGCCTCTGTGTAAGGTGACTTAATATTACAGTTTTTCATCCAGCCCTGAATTCTATATGAAAGCTTAATAAATGCAAGTATATTACGTGTAAAGTGTATGCACGTGTTGTTTTATTGTGCTGAAAATTTGGAAAGAGTTCTTCAATCTGCATGCTTTAATGTTACATTTTTGAAGTCCGTGGAGGAAATTGCATCCCAGTTGGTGGAAAACTGAGTCTGAAGTTGGAGCTCAGTGTGTGAGTGATTTTGCTGGAAAGTGGATGCACAGGTATGCAGCAGATACCATATGAATGAGTGTTAATGCTGTAGGACAAATCTGCATAATTCCTGCTCTTTGAGCTCTACAGCTGTTGACAAATGGGCAGAGGCTTGGAAGAGGTGCTTTCTCCCCTTATGGAGCTACCTCTTTCCTCCAGAGCTGTTCACCGAGTGCTACAGCAATGATGAAGATCTAGCTGAACAGCTGCTGACCTATTCCTGTGAGGCATGGGGAGGGAGCAATTGCCTGGAACTAGCAGTGGAAGCGAAAGACCAGCAATTCATTGCACAGCCAGGGGTGCAGGTAATATCAGTGCAAAGATAGTGTGCATATTGCTGTAACTCTTGTGATCTGGGTGACTTTAGGAAGAAAAGCAAATATTCTTGCTGTCAAAATGCTGCATCCACATGAATAGCTTGTGGAAATGCCACGGCTCAGGCACTGTCCTCATGGAAGTCAGAACCTACAGGATGTGTTTCCCAGATGTGTGAACACCGAGCTTTGCATGGTTGTGGCAAAGCCCAGTCCTATTGTACTCTCAGGGAACCAACTTTTGCAGTGCTATGAAATGCATCCCACAAGAGCACTGATTGTGATAGGTGGGGAGCACTTCCCTTCTTGTGGCTTCCATCCCCTCTTGAAACTGGAAATGGCTGATTTTCCTACAAATGCTAAGTCGTGAGCAGGAGATTATGTAAAACAGTAAATCATTAAAAAAACTAATGATAAGGACTGCCCAAAGTGACTTCTCCCTTGGCACAACTTCTGTGTTCACACAGAGTGGATATACTGCCCAGTTTAAAGTGCCTTATAAATCAGTTCAAGGCCTGTTTAGCCTCACGTTCACCTCCTTGTCAGATAGACAAGAAAATGGCTGGACGAAGGAACCAGCACACTGTTTCTGATGCTGCTGTATTGTTGACAGGAATCAATGTTATTTTGTTTTTAAATCTCAAGGTTTTCTCTTCTAAATCAAATGTGCTCTGATAACATTCCTAAGTTATTTTGCTTTTGTTGAAACAAATGAGAATATTTTCTTCTTCCCCGCAGAATTTCCTTTCCAAGCAGTGGTATGGAGAGATTTCAAGAGATACTAAGAACTGGAAGATTATACTGTGTTTATTCTTTTTCCCTTTAATAGGCTGTGGTTTCATTTCATTCAGGTAATCAATTGGATTCTCATTAACAGAGTTAAAGCAAGTCAATTAATCACAGAATCACAGGGCAATTCAGGCTGGAAGAGATCTCTCAAGATCATCCCCCCTGCTACAGCAAATTGCTCAGAACTGTGTCCAGCTGAGTTTTAAATATCTCCAAGGGTGGAGACTCCACAAATCCTGTGGATAACCTGTGTTCGGTCACTCTCAAATAAAGATATGTAATGGCTGAAAAAGCCATGGGTTGTTTCCTCACTCTGATCTGGAGTTAAGATATGCCAATACACTTGTATGCCTGAAGTCAGTGAATGCAGAATGGCATTAAGAAGGGAAAGGATCTGGGGATGTTAGGTGACAGCCAGCTGACCATGAGCCAGCAGTGTGCCCAAGTAGCCAAGAAGGCCAGTGGCATCCTGGCTTGTACCAGCACTAGTGCAGCCAGCAGGAGCAGGAGGTGATCGTCCCCTTGTACACAGCTCTGGTGAGGCTGCACCTCAGTGCTGTGTTCAGTGTTGGGCCCCTCACTGCAACAAAGACACTGAGGCCCTGGAGGGTGTCCAGAGAAGCGCAGCGAAGCTGTGATGATCTGGAGCACACATCTGATGGGGAGCGGCTGAGGGAGCTGGGGTTGTTCAGTCTGGAGAAGAGGAGGCTCAGGGGAGACCTTAATGCTCTCTAGGACTGCCTGGAAGGAGGTTGTGGTGAGGTGGGGTTGGGCTCTTCTCCTGGGTAACAGCAATAGGATGAGAGGGAATGGCCCGAAGTTGCTCGAGGGGAGGTTCAGGCTGGGTATTAGGAAAAATCTCATGTCAGGAAGAGTGGTGATGCACTGGCACACGCTGCCCGGGGAGTGGTGGGGTCACTGTCCCTGGAAGTGTTCCGAAACTGTGGAGATATGGCACTGAGGGTCATGGTCAGCAGGCATGGTGGGGTGGGTTGGGGTTGGATTAGATGATCTCAGTGGTCTTTTCCAACCTGAATGATTCTATGATTTTCTTGACAGTGCTATCCTGTGCTAGACTTTGCAGCTTTCTAGTTTTAACTGTGATAAAGAGCACAAATATTTCCTGGCGTAAAAGCTGTGCTTTGAGATCTTTTCCCTCTTTTAATTTCTCAGGAAAAAACCTGTGGAGAAGAGTAAGAAACTCTTCTTGTATTATGTGTCATTCTTCACCTCGCCCTTTGTAGTCTTCTCCTGGAATGTTATCTTCTACATCGTTTTCCTGTTGCTCTTCGCCTACGTGTTGCTCATGGATTTCCAGAAGGAACCTACTGTCCTGGAGATCATCCTTTATGTGCTGGTCTTCATCCTGCTTTGTGATGAAGTGAGACAAGTAGGCAGCGCTTGAAAACCAAGAATGTTTAATGCTAGATTAAAAACCTTGTCTTGACAGTTTCCTCCCATACCATAGCTTAAAGCAGTGCAGACTGCTTCAGAGTTATAGAGTAACCACTGGGTTACTGGGTTGTACGTTCAGTCTGATGTCTGATTCCTACTTATGTCCCAACGGCTGTAGGCTTTTGGGCTACTGAGTTATTATACACACTGCTTTGAGACTGTATGGGTATGTTGATGCCTCTGGAGATGCTTCTCGGGGTTGCTTGGCTGAGGATGCCAAAACAGTTTGTCTTAACTACTGTTTTTCCTAGTCCCATATAGTCGCAAGTGCCTGCCTGGGACTGCCTACATTTTTGTGCTGGTGTTCTGTGGGAACAGTGTGCAGGACTGCTTTTATAGCCAACCCATAGATGATATTCTTCTGCTTTACATGTAAGTGGACCCCTTTTTGAAGAAGTCCTGGCTTCTACTAAACAGGAAATACTTCCTGGGTTAGATGAGTATTCCAGATGAGTTTGGGTTTGTTTGTTTGTTTTTTTCTTCCTTCCCCTGTGTGCAGTGGTTTTGGCCTGTCTATGAAGACAATAGTTTTCAAGCAAGCCAGTCAGTGTTCAGAATTGTGGGGACTTGAATCACGAGGTGCTGGGAACATCAGTGTGCTTTCAGTGTAGAGCTACTTTCTCCTTGTCCTATGAAGCAAATGAGTGCTTCTGGGTGATGTATGGATCAGGTCACTCTCCAATCAAATCTCTCCTGTGAACCTAAATGACATTGCTTAGTGTTGATACTATGATGCTTAAATTTCTATGCAGTCTTTTTCCTTTTTAATAGTCGTGGTAGTACCCTATATAAGCCAGCTTTACTTGCTAAGGAAAATGGGAGGAAAGTAAAAGATTGTCACAGTGGAAACAGTAATGGAGTGTTTGTTTCTGCTGGTTTAGGTTCTGGTGTCTCCGGACCTGTCAGTGTATTTCCTGTGTGTAGCCAGCAAAAATCCAGGGGAAAGTCTTAGAGGTAGAAACCTTTTTTCCTCCCAGTGCCACTATTTCTCACTAACCTGAGCTGGTAGAACAGCTTCAGATCCTGATGATTCCTTTAATAGCTAGTGGCCAGACTGTATCAGTTTGATTATGGGAGTGCAGGCAGCTAAAACAGAGACTTTAGTGAGGATTTAAACTTTAAGTTGATGCCCTGGCTTCAAAGCTATTTTGCTAAGGAGCAGAAGGCAGACAGTGTCCCAGCTCTATGAGCTTCTCAGGATACTTTCTCCCTCCCTTCCTCTGAGATAGATTGAACAAATATGGGTCCAATTCTGCTGTCAAAATAGTATCTGTGTCCTTAATAATTAAAAAAAGAGGTTTGTATCAGATTTTGCTTTCACATCAAAGGAAAAGTTAGGAATAACGTTGCATGCAGTCTAACTGTAGCTGCTGCAATCAGATAACTATTTTGAGGGAAAAATCAGTCCTCTGATAAAAGTAATGTGACTATGGATGTAACAACTACTAGAAATGCTTTTTTTCCTGCTGTCTTCTTTGTCTCATGGATGTAGCCTCCAATCAGGTGACTGGATAGATAGAAGCATCAGGCTTTAATACAGCTGTAGTGCAGTGCTGTGCCTATTTCTTTGTGAAAGGTATTTGGACCGTATGCATTATGTAAAACACCAGTTCATTGTCATTTCTAGTTGTCGGGTTTTTTTTGCTTTACTGAAAGCAAGGCAACTTATGTTTGGTATAGGGAATTCCTAGAGAGAGTCAACCCAATGTCACAGGTGTAAGATCTACTGTCCTTGCTCTGCACTCAACCTTTGCTAACTTAAATAGTAAGAAAGGTGCATATGGGTCCCAAGATACTGAAATAGTATCTGGTAATATCTTGAGCCTCGCAACCTGCTAGCTGCCAAATACTTTTCTATCTTTAGCAATGCATGAGCCACCGAGTGTCACAATTCTGCCTCATGAAGTGCTGATGCTCTTCCAGGAGTCAGGAAACTGCTCTCCATGTAGGCTGCAGCATCGTCAGCGCTTGTTGAATCTCCAGTTGTCTGCCGCTGCATTAAATTACTTTCAACAACTGCATACGAAGAGGTTGGAGTTGATTTTATTGATTACACAAGTCAGATCGTTCCAAACATGAAAAGGCTATGGAGTTAATGTAAGCAGCTGACATTCTGCAGAGCCTTTGTAATGGAATTTTTTTGTAATCAGGGCTTGAACTCTGTCTTCAGGACTGGTAGCTTAAGCTATCTCTGCCTTGGATCCAGAAGTTGGTTGCACACATTTTCAGTCCAGGATGCACTACTAGTCATTCAGTCTGGGAAACAGTAGAAGTTCTTGCTAGCCTTGTAGTCTTGAGTTAGAGAGTCCGGTAGTTAGAAGAATAAATTACATCTGCATCTGTGATCTAAAACGTATGCGTGTAGCCAGGACAGGTTACTGAACGAGCTCTGACGAAAGAGAAGCCAGGATACCTGAGTTGCCCTGAAACAGTTACCCTCCTGCCTCCCCACATTGTTTCAGCGGCTCCTGGTAGGTTGAAGCAAGACTCTTTTGACTCAATTGTGAGCAGTTTTGCTGGAGCATACTATGGTCTACTCGGAAGCTCCCTGAGCAGCATGTGTATTCATGTGATCCCTAAGCACATCAGTCTCAGCCTTCATCAGGAGCATTCCTTGTACCAGCATCCATGTGATTGGGTTGTGTCCTCTGAGCACAGTAACCCACACTGTGGTGCAATGTCTGTGGTCTCACTGCAAGAGCATTAACCTAGGACATCTGAGCTGTGGGAGAAAATGTGTTGGTGAGCTCTAGATGTAGAAAATCCTGAGATGTTAACAGTAAAAACATGTTGCCAGTATTTCTGGCATTGCTGGGTGTACTAAAAAACTCTTTTGGGGGAAATTGAAAACAATCTGGTGTAGCTGCTGTGTTTTACAAAGTAAAAGCAAGGAAAGAAACCTGATTGTTGCAGAGGGCGGAAGATTTACCCATCCAGTGGGAGAGGTGGGGGGAGGAAGTACTCATGTATGAGCACCTCAAGTAACTGGCCAGTGCTGTGTGACTGTCACTTTCTGCTCTTTTTCCATTCTAGTGGTATATGAATGGCAGTAAGTATCTCTCAGATCTGTGGAATGTTATGGATACCCTAGCAATCTTCTACTTTATCGCAGGGATAGTGTTCAGGTGAGTAGCATCTTTTCTTGTGGCCATTCTATGACCTTCCTTTCTTTCCAAGTTTTGACTACAATCCATAACTAGATTTTGGGAAACAATATGTTCCTGAAACTCCCTGTTCTTTATGAAGGCCACAAAAACTCCAAAGTCTTGATTTTAAATTATTAATGACAATTAAAGAAATAACAAGGTGATTGGAGGAGCATGCAACATTTTCTCTTTTTTGTTTAATGGAGGTTGAGTCTTTCCCTTGAATCAAAGTCAACTTCCCTAAACTCAGATCTTTCTGGGCTGTTGGGACAACCCTTCTTAATCTGGATTTGCATAAGCATGTTTACAAGGTGGTTTAAATGGACATAGATTTAATGACAATGCCTTCAAGTCTGGCAATACAAAGCATATTAAATTTTCAGGATAAAATGACTAATGTCCCAGATAGTCAGAAGCACTTTGGGATTTTTCCTGGCTCCTGTTATTGACTATTCAGTATGGTAAACTGGACTCTGACCTGTAGCGTGTTGTATTTAAGTGAACTGTAATTTTACTTGCAATAATGTAACAGAATGTCATCAGCTCACATAAGCTGTTTTACATGAGTGGGCGGATTAACAACTATGGCAAAGAAATGATGGTATTGTAATTGTTTAGTCAACTGTAATTTAGTTCTTGTAATCTCAGTGCAGCAGAGTTGTTGCACTGTGAGGAGGCTTAGGGAGTAGCTAAAGGTACAAGATTTCCTTGCTGTTAATATTAGAAAGGGAGAGGAGTCACCAATGGTATAGCTAAGATAGACTGTGTGTAAACATAGCAGGGATTAACAAGTTCTACTATAAATTATCAAGTGGGACTGGGTGGGAGAGGGCACTAGACCCTGAGTAGCTGTGCTGTTTTCCAGTTATTCTCTTTTCACTCCCTGTTCCAGTGTGTTTTTTTTTCCATTATTTTTCTATGCATTACCCAATACTCTTCTTCACTTTCTTTTGCTGTCTCCATCAGGCTTCACTCATCTGATGAAAGCTCTTGGTATTCTGGGAGAGTAATTTTCTGTTTGGACTACATAGTTTTTACTCTGAGACTGATCCATATTTTCACCGTTAGCAGGAATCTAGGACCCAAAATTATTATGCTGCAGAGGATGGTAAGATTCTGGCAGCTATTCAAGAGCATTTAAATAAATGATATGACAAGGTGTCATATCACCGCTGTTCTGCTGATGGCAGCAAGTTCACTCCTTCTGTTAAATCTGCTAAGCAGAATTAATTAAGATTTGAATAGGATCTAATTAAGAGCAAGGCCTTTTTCTCTTCCTCCATGCAAGATTGAATTTCAGTCCAAAAAAAGATTAGACTGAAGAACAGAAGAGAAATTTTTCTTCCTGGTAGCTTTTGTCTCACATGTTTCAAGTGTTTCGGTGGTGTGTTTCAGTCACTGGAGGAAGGTTGGTCTGTAACAACGGGAACACTTTACTAGGATATTGTCAGTCTTCACATATCTGTATGTTACTGAAAGCTGGAAATGTATGAAACCACTATCCAGAGTGCCGGGAATATTAATGCTAGTTTTAAGCCACCTAGGATGGCATTTACAGAAGCGTTGGCTGCTTTCACCTGACACTTGGCTGCAAGGTTTACTGTTACCGTTGTTCCACAAATAGTCTTTACACGTGGATCTGGATTTTGTGGAAGGAGCCTGTCTGATGATGATGGGCTGATCTGTATTCTGAAATGTCTTGTTTTTATGGTTGCGTAAACATTTTTGAAGTTCCCTCATGTGAATGGTCAATTATAACTGTATGTGTGTGTTGGTGGCTGTAAATCTGCATGAAAAGGGTGCTATCCACACAGGCTTTTCTGACACTTGCTTTCCACTGTCACATCATGTCAGGGAGAAAAATGATACGCATGGCTTGCAACACACAGCAGTGGGACACTGACACATTTGCTTGTTGTCCTTTTTCAGATGATAGATGTCTTCTTCTTCCTGTTCCTCTTTGCTGTGTGGATGGTGGCCTTTGGTGTGGCCAGGCAAGGCATCCTGAGGAAGAATGAGCACCGCTGGGAGTGGATATTTCGATCTGTCATCTACGAGCCATACCTGGCTATGTTCGGCCAGTACCCTGATGATGTTGATGGTAGCTATCATCTATGGTTGGTGGAAGGCTCTGTCCTTTCTGTGGTTGTCTAGTCCATTGTTTGAGTGGGAGAAGAATTCTTTCATCTGTGGTCTTCATGCAGTCGGCAGCTGACTGGTTGCCCAGGCTAAAGCCTTTGAAACAAGGACTGCCATGAGAAATCAATTCCTCCATGTCTGGTGGTTTCCAGCTGTTCAGTCCTCCCCTGCTACCACATGTATCTCTAGATACCAGCCTTCTTTTCTGCCTAGATAGCTGAAATAGCTGTCCATATTTGAGACACAGCATCTGCCCTTTTGTCCCCTTTTCTCCAAAGAGCAACAAGCAAAGTTTTATGTTTGATGGGGAGGGGGCAAAGAGAAGGCAACACGTGTTATGTTCAGTTGCGATATCTGGTGCTGGACCAACAGAAAGAGAGGGAGAAGGTTCACTGTTTGCTCTCCTCTCTTGCCCTTTGAGGTACCACCTACAACTTTGACCGCTGTACCTTTTCTGGGAATGAGTCCAAGCCCTTGTGCGTGGAACTGGATGCCAACAACCAACCCCGCTTCCCAGAGTGGATTACTATTCCCCTTGTGTGCATATACATGCTCTCAACTAACATCCTCCTTGTGAACCTACTTGTGGCCATGTTTGGGTATGTAATAGAGGAGTGATCATTTGTTTGTGATCACTGTATCAGTATCTCTCTGAGAAAGGGAATAAAGTCCTGGAAAGTGGCAGGAAGCCATGCCTTGGAGTCTGCCCATCTCATTTGCAGACAAACTGCTGGGAGTAGTCTGGACAGTATTCCCATCTCTAAAGAGAACTCTCAACTTAAGGGTGGTGTGGGTAGGTGAACAAGGCAAAATTATTCTTGCAGCAGTCTGATCAAAATGGGTACAGTGTCCTGGGATGAGTTACTACCTGTTCTTTTACTAATTCTCTAAGTATTCTCTGCATGTGTTTATCAAAAGGAACAGTGAAGTAAAAGGGGTTTGCCTCAAAAGGTTTGTTCATCTTTGTATGCTAAACCTGCTATGTCTGTATTAAGGAAGAGCTATGGGCCGCCATGAGGCCTCCCCTCAGCCTCCTCTGCTCCAGGCTGAACAAACCAAGGGATCTCAGGCGCTCCTCATACGTCACACAGCAGTTCCAGTTAATAAAGCCATAGCCTTATTATCATAAAAAGACTGCTGTAATAACTCATCCATTTGGTCTAACATGATTAATAGTTCTGAAATCGAGGATTGCACTTATGTAAAACAGATAATTTCCACCAGCGTACTTGTCAGTTAAAGTCCCATGTCATCTCATGGAAGGGTCCATGAGGATCCCAACACAGACATTTTGAAAACACCCACCTGCTATTTAATGACAACGGTAGAAGTTCAGGCACTCTGTGAACTCTTGGCTCTTGTGGCTTCAGCTTTGCTGGGATCATGCAGTACTTCAGTACAGCAGGTCTGATCCATGCTGGAAGCTCTCATTAATACCTCTACCAAAAATTTCAAGAGCTTTTCTATTTTATTTTTTTTTGTAAGTGACCTATTTTTATTATTATTTTTTGCTCAGAAAGACATTAGCTGGTGAATTAATGAGATGTAGTATCTTGCAGTGAAGCATTCTGTTCTCATGTGTTTCATGTGTTTAGACTGGAAGAAAATTGCCTAGAGCTAAGGTAGTGAAAACGTGTGGAGTACTTTCTCTCTGTTTCTAATTTTTGAGTTTATTTTTGGCTTTGGTTTTTTTTTTCTACTGTCTTAGTTCCATACATTTTCAGATTGCTCTAAAAAGGAATACACAAACTCAGTAGCCTTCTAACCAGTGAAAATGACCAGCTCCAGGATGACCTCACAAAAATACATCCTAGTATAACAAAGAGAAATACTGTGTAACTTTCCTCTGATGGAGTTCCTTGGTGAAGAGCTAATGATGCCTGTGTTTTCTTTGCCTGTTAGTTACACTGTTGGATCAGTACAAGAGAACAATGACCAGGTGTGGAAGTTCCAGCGTTACTTCTTGGTCCAGGAATACTGCAGTCGCTTGACTATCCCCTTCCCTTTTGTCATCTTTGCCTACATATTCATGGTGATGAGGAAATGTTTTAAATGCTGCTGTAAGAATGAAAGTAAAGAGCCATCTATTTGTTGTGAGTAGGACTACTTCTTACTTCTTGAAAGTTAACTCTGGCAAATGTGTTGCAACTCTTTCATGATGTGCTGTGCTTAAACTATGTAGTTTGGGCAGGAAATACTCAAGGGCAGAGTAGACTCTTGAGGAGGTGGGTGTAGTGGAAATGAGGGGCAGCTCATTTGTGTTCTCCATCAAATGCAAAACCACTTGAAATCTTTTTGATAAGATATGACTCAAAGCTTTGACTTCTTCTCAACTGCAGTCTTCCTTCAACTCGAAGTTGTGCTCTGTCTGGGATATGGGAAATTATACTGCTAACATCTTATGCTAAAAGTCTAACTGAATGTTTCAAAAATATTGCTTTTGTTGTGACTCTCACTCCTTGTCCCCCAGTAGCTTTGAGTTTGGTCTGGTTAGAGGACTTTTGAATTCTACCACGATACCTGCTCCATTTGAGTACTGTGCGGAGTTATTCAGTGCTTTCCTGTCCAAGCTGTTTTGGGGCAGAATTGCTTCATGTGTATAAATCAATCAAGTCTTCAAATTAATTGTATCATTTTAGAACTGCCAATGGCACTTGCTAGCTTTGGAGGTTTTTTGTGTTAGAGCACTGAATAAATTCATTCAGAGACTTCAGCCACTGAAAGTCACTTGCATGTTCTGCACAAAGAAAGTAAAATAACCTTTTTGTGATCAGCATCTGGTAGCATGTTCCTCCTGCACAGTTCCCAAGTGCATTTATGCCTAACTTTGTATGCTCTAAATGTTGAGGCAACTTGTACAAGAGATGGCCTTAGTCTCCAATTACTACTGTACCTCCTGGAATTTCTTTTTTCCTTACTATCTACCAGCTAATACAGCTATTAGCTGCAAGGGCAGCCTGGGAGCTGTTTTCTTCATAGGCTCTTCTGTCTGCTAGCACGTGATTGAATGAACTGCAGACACTTTCCTGGCCCTCCGGGCATGGACAAGTGGGAAAACCACCTCAAAAATACAGGAATGGTTTAGTCCTCTAGCTATCCCTTTATTTCCTTTATCAGAGGGCACAGATATGAATTGTTTTAACAAGCTTTTTTTCCCCCAACAAGTGGAATGTCTTCAATTATTAAGTGCCATTCAGAAGCAGAGGAGAGATCATAAGTTGAGTTAATTGACAGACTTATTTCCCTCCATCACCATCCTGACTTTTGCTGTGCAGCACAGGCAGGATTTGTTACTTCATTAGGACAAAGGCTGTATATCTTAGGGCTATAAAATTCCTTAGCGTTGACTAAAATGGTCTTGGCTGTCCAAAGCACTTCCCTTTTTTGGAAGGTTGTTTAACAGATATTTCTGCACAGATGATGCGCAGTTGTGCATCTTGTAGTGAAAGCAAATGAAAGAATTAATTAAAGCCAGAATGTCACTTTAGTTGAGGCATTGATGGAAACTGAGAGCTGCACGGAGAAAGCGCACTGCTGGATTGACTTGCAAAATCCATGCTTCCCTACTTAACACTTATAGGAATAATCTGGTTGGGCTTCACGTGAATAAATGCCTGTTGGTATCTGGGACAAAAACTGAGACTATGAGGTCGGAGGAGCACTGTGTAGAGGAATCAGGGCTTAAGTCATTTGTTGGCTGCACACCTCTGTGATTGAATTAAGCTCCCGAGGTGACATAAACACTGGTGCTTCTTTAGAGAGCAGCAGTTGGTCTGGAGTTGCCAACAGATAAGAGTGTCTGTAATTGATATACGGACCTTATACTGACTTTTGAGGGGGGAAAACTTGGCTAACTTTTATTGTTATTAAGACCCATATGGTTTGGTCTAATCCATTTGGAACAAGATAAAATGCAGAAATGTTATCCTAGAGGACTTTGATGCCTCTTAGTTTGTCTTGCTCTTTGTCATTCTTTAATTTACAGCATCTGCAGGCGATGCTTTTTAGAGAAGATAGTACTTCAGCATTTTGAAATGTTTGAATTGAATGGTAGGTTACACACGTTCTTAACAGATGTTGTTCTTAACAATTCAGTATGGGATAATGTAGAAACAGTGAATACAAACAAAGTCGAAACCCACGTAGAAACTTTCTGGAATGTCTTATGCCTGTGGGATGGCTGCTGTTTCATGAAGCACTAACAAAGACTCAAAAAAATTCAGAGGGACTTTTGTTTGTTGGTGTTGCTGTTTTTAACCAGTTCTGATTGCCAGGAGCATACAGTAAAATGCATTACGTTCATGTTTATCAGAACTTTCTCACAGATGGGAAGTGGGGGTGCGAGTGTTCTCTATGCAGAGAAGGTAATAGTTAGCTTCTGAATGCAAGCACTAACCCAGCCTTTGTGCATCTTGTCAATGGGGACACAAATTGACTAAATCTAGTGTTTTCTGTGTGCTTTTATTTTTGGTTTTTTTTTTTTACGTTCATTCCCCAGGCTCAAAAAATGAAGACAGTGAAACTCTGTCATGGGAAGCTGTCATGAAGGAAAATTACCTTGTCAAAGTCAATACCAAAGCCAGCGATATCTCAGAAGAGTATGTCTATCCTTCTTTGTCTTCATTCTGTTAACTTTCTGTTGAGTATTTTTAGTGATACCAAGTTTTCAGCAGCTCTAAATTTTTACAAAATATTGTGTATATAAATAATCCCAGCATAAACTTGAAAAATAAACCCACTATAAACTTGCTTTTTTATTTTTTAATAAGATTGTTCCTTTTTTTTTTTTTTCCTCTTTATCAGTTGCTGCACATTGGCTTCTGAAATAGTTGACTGGGCTGGTAAAATACTAAGACAACCAAATTGTGATGCGTTGATTATCTTTGGGATCAATCCCAACATTTTCAGACTAATAGTATAAGAGGAAAGAGAAATTAAAGGAAGGTAGAAAACAGCAACATGACCTGCTGTGTATGATGGGTTAATTTTGTAGCCAACTTCCAAGGGCTTCAGAATTTCCCTAAATCAAAAATAAGGGAAGAGCTGATAAGAATAGGTGGGAAAAAACAGTCTTCCATACTTCTCTGTCCTTGCTGTGGATACTGCCATTTACAAATACGTTAAATCTACACAAATGCACTCAGAGTTGGGTAATGTGTTTAAAAACAACAGTTGATGTTTTAAATTTGAAGTAGAAGAGTCTTGACAAGAAAGATGTAAAAGTGTAAAAGTGCAGTGTTAATGATAATTTGTATGTAGTTGCAGTGAACACTTACTAAGTGTAAGTAAACAATTTTGGCCAATGAGGAGTAGATGTCTCAGCTACAGATAAGCATTGTGAGGCAGTTCTGAACAGATTTGCAAGGGGAGGGTGGTTAGCGAAGACCTCAAGATTCCAAGACCTCCAAGACCTGGATTCAGCCCTCTCTTCTTTGTCGTCTTTCTGTTTTCAGGATGGTACATCGATTTAGACAACTGGATGCGAAGGTATTTGTGTTTCATTCTGCTCTAGGGGATGTACCTGTGTCTGGTAGAGCAGATAGTGATCTACATGGAAAATGAACCATTTGTAGTCTTTGTTGCTACCACCAGGACCCCATTTTCATGGCGCTTTTTTAATGTGTTCCTCTGCACCCTTGATTCTACAATGTAGCTTCATTCAATTGTGCTGGGAAATGAAGTAGAAAGATGCTTACTTAGCACTGGAGAAGTGTTTTTCAGTACCCTTGATTGTATGGACAGCACTAAATCCAACCATCCACAGAACTGCAGCATTCAGCTGTTTATGTGACCCTAGAAACACTGATGGGAAGAAGAAGCATCATTACACAGAATATACCCTTCTCAAACACATGTTCTATCAAGTTTAGCCTCTAGGCCAGGTTGCAACAGGGATCTCCGCTGTAGGCCTTGGTCATGGTTGTCTAGTGAATGCCACCTCTGGGGCTGCTCAAGATGGCCTTTAGGCTGTTGTTTCTCTGACAGTGCATCTGCACTGCTCTAGAATTTGAAGGCAGTTGCATATGTGAGAATGATTTCTCTAAAACATTTTTTTTTTCCTGAAAAATTCCAATGACTTCCCAAGGGAATAAGATTTTACTCTTCCTAAGTTGTGGTGCTAGAAACTGTTCCTTGGCTTGGCATCCCTGGACATTTGTGTAGCAGATATTAAAGAAAAGGGATATTAAAAAAGAAACCACACTTTTATGGTAGATTGGATCCACAAAATTACACTATCAGCCATCTCTGCTTTGATGGAGCAAAAGGAGATGGGATATAGATTGGAGCTTTTAGCTGTTGTGATGCTTGCTTGTTAAATAACTGA
This sequence comes from Numida meleagris, assembly GCF_002078875.1. NCBI lineage: Eukaryota > Metazoa > Chordata > Aves > Galliformes > Numididae > Numida > Numida meleagris. Next base: position 35,485,861 of record NC_034413.1, on the reverse strand, counting down.
ATTACATATGTATAAGGGCTCACTGCGTTAACTGAATTGCTGAAACTGTAATTGGGAGCGTTTTTTCAAGTACTGTTGTATTTGAGATAATATTACTGCTTGTAACTCATTACTTATTAGTATTACTTCTGTAAAACCAATATTAATACTGCTTTGTTTGCCGCCACGGTGTGAATACTGAATACAAAGAGCAGTGAATTACTGCTATCTAACTAATGGCTGGTACCCACAGAGTAGCCAGGTAAACAGTAGTTCAGATTAGGAGTTTTATGCTCATTGTTGCTGATGCTGTATGACATTTTCTAGAGTATGTTTGTTCTATGGTATTTTAAGGTACTTAAAAATGCTGCTTGTTCTGTTCCCTTTCCTCCAACTTGAGCTGCAATCATCTGCTGGAATGAGTTAGATTGACCTCTTTTTTTTTTTTTTTTTTTTTTAATTCTTAAGCTCTCTGATTTGAAAGGCCTCCTAAAAGAGATTTCCAGCAAAATCAAATGAATGCAACTGAAAAGCAGCTATCTGAGTAGGGTAAGCCCTCTTTAAATCCATTCTCTGACTTGAAAGATTTGTCTGCATCCATTGGTCAGAAGACCAACTAGAATTAATCAGTTAAAAATACAACTTTCTACTGTGTTTCTAACAATTTTTGGTCAGGTCTGGAGTATCTTATTCTGCTTTCTTGGTTGTATAATAACAGGCTTTTGGAAGTCATCTCGTCCAACCTGCTCAAACAGCACCAGCTCAGATCAAGCTGCAGTTTGGGACATTAGACAGATATAGCATTCAGGGTTAGCGCTAAGCTTCAAGGACAATGATAGAGTATCTGGGAGAGTGTTTGAAAGAGTGATGAGTGACTGGAAGTCTTAACAGCATAATCTAGAATGAATTAGTTACCCTAGGAAAGAACTGAGAAGACTATTGTCTTCAGCCGCTGTAGTATCATAGGATAATTGTGGTTGGAAGGAACACTTTGATCCAAACCCTGATTAAAACTGGCCTATCTCAGATCAAAGGCAGTTGCAGATGGAAGGAAATCATACATTCTTCATACATGTAGCAAGCTAGCAGGCCTAATTCACAGCAGGGCAGTTCGAAGTTAAGCGACAGGAAATGTTTTTGAGTAGTAGCAGTAGTGATGCCATGAAACGGTCTGCTTTGGGAGCTTTTGAAATCCAGTTTGGCTAAAAACTGCCTTCAGTGCTTTAGGTATATTTGATCTTGTCTTCAGAATGGTGAATGGGAAGACAGAAATGGTCTCTGTGGAGCCCCTTTCTACCTGTTTATGTCAGAGCTTATGGAAGTGACCTCGTGTTTGAAAAGATGGAGTCTCTTTCCAGCTTATATCCAGTAAAATGTTTAGATAGCATCCTGGATGTTATCAAATTGCTTTGCATGTGAGCTGTGTGACTGTGAAGCTGAGCTTTGGCAGGCCACAGTACTAATGTAAAGATGTGAACAAAGAGATTAATGTCTCATGGGAAGCAGATGTGTATGTTAAGCTGCCTCATCTGAAAGGGAGTACCAGTATCTGCACTGACTGTAAAATCATAGAATGGTTTGGATTAGAAGGGAACCTTAAACCTCCTTACCACACCTCCCAACAGACCAGGCTGCCCATAGCCCCATCCAGCCTGGCCTTGAGCACTGCCAGCGATGGAGCATCCACAGCTTCTCTAGGCAGCCTGTACCAGGACCTCACCACAATCTGAGTGAAGAATTTCTCCCTTAAGTCTAATATAATTCCCCCTTAAATAAATATCCCCCATAAATAAATATGGTTTTATATTAAAACCATAACCCTTGTCATATTACTAAATGCCCTTGTAAAGGGTCTTTCCCCATCTCTCTATTAGGTGGTAGATTGTCCATTCCAGGTACTTTGCAAGCAGCTGTTAATTTTGCTTTCGTTTCCTGACAGCTAGCATCTCTGCTTCTCTGCAAAGACATTATATGTGAGGCACTCGCACAGGTTCCCCAGAGAGGTGGCAGGTGCCCTGTCCCTGGAGACATTCAAGTCAGGCTGGACAAGGCTCTGAGTACCTGATGGAACTGTACGTGTCCCTGTTCATTGCAGGGGAGTTGGACCAGATGGCCTTTAGGGGTCTCTCCCAACTCAAACAATTCTATGATTCTGGATGGGTGATGCAGAGAGTTCCTTGATTCCAGGTGTTGCGCAAGACATCCAAGGTTCCAAGTGGACGTCATGAGGGTGAAAGCAAAATGTGGGCTGCAATCTTAAACTCTTTCTCTTGCTCACACAGGTACTGATTCACCAAGACTCTCACAGCTGGCGGTAACCACCATGCAAATAGTAACCAACCCACCAGAGTGTCAGTGTCTCAGTTTTGTTTTTAATAAGACAACCCTTTCAGCTTGTCAGATGACGATGGTAAAACATTAAGACTGTTTCTCTCCTGTCAGAACTCCCAAGTTACTCAAGCTCATTTTCCCTTGTTTCCCCAGAAATTCAACGACAGAAGATGGTCCTTATCAGCTTCTGTTAAAATTCTCTCTTAATTCCAAATGTACTGCTGCTGCTAGAATCACTGTTTTTGAATTTCACTTGAAAGAATCTATTCATGGGTTTCCTTTAGCTACTAATTGCTTGTCTTAATGGATCTCCCTTCCCTCTCCTTCATGTAGTAGCCATATCTAGCTTGTTAATTGTACAGTCTATCTGCTGAAGTCTGCAATGCTGGCATCCCAGGCCCAACAACCTTACCTTGGACTGCAGATGAACAGTGCAAACTTGTTCCTCTTCTACCTGCAACTGTGTAGCTGGCAATGCAAAAACTCAACTGTTACAATCCTGCATGGAAAGGATGTAATTTGTATAGAAATACTACTGGAAAGCCTTGTGAATAATCTTTACTTGTTTCTATGACTGAGATTGGAGCATTGTAATTTGCATTTTTGTTCAAGCATCTGTTTGCAGATGTTTGCATTATGGATTTCAAGTTGTGAAGAGATTGTTGGCTAGCTTTAAATTTTGTTATACTTGCTATTGTCAGGGTGCTCTTGCTGTTTTCTTTGTAAAATAGCAGCTAACTTGTGTGGCATTTGTGTGGTATAATCGGGCACATTACCAGATGAAGGGAAACCATTCCAAATGGCATTCATTTACCTTGCAAAATGTTGCATCCATCTTCATCTCCAGTGTCTAGGAACAATCACCCAGTAGGTTTGATTCTGTAGACTTAGATATTTTTTCTTTGCTTGCAATGACTCCCTTAGTCCATACACTTTACTATGGCTTACAGCTGGTCTGAGGGGTGTCAGGTGGAATATATGAAGCAGGATATACACATGTGGCTAGCTAGATAGGTGGAGAAAGAATTTCTCTGGAAGCAGAACGTTCCTATGACAAATCAACTCATCTGGTGCAAAGAGAGCAATTTACTGCCTGGCTAAAATGTACAAAAGTATTTTCCAGTCACTGTGTGCTGTAGAAACGTGTTGGTCCAAGAAGATGAAGACAAAAGAGGGCAGCAGAAGGATACAAAGCATGGATATTCTGGGGGAATGTTTCTGCCTCTGAGATGCAGCTGACTGAGGTACAGCTAGCTGATCAAAGAGGCCAGTACATGCATGCATTCTGCAGGGAGATCTTTAAATCTGTCCCATTTTTCTTACATACCAGAAAACAGTCCAGATCGTGTCCTGCTTCATTGTTTGCGGAAGCTGCAGCTCTATTTGTATCTGTAAAGGCAATAGTTTTCCAGGGAAAACTCTGATGAGGCCTTGACAGGAAGGTTACTAGTTATCTCTTGCTGCTTGACCTTTCCTGATATTACTGTACACCCTGCATTGCATAGTCCTGGGGTATAGAGCATTACAAATAGGAGAGTTCCTAATCTATATATATATATATAAATATTTCAGTATTTTCCTGTAAAAAGGATTAGAAAGAACTCAGCAAGACCTTCATAGTATTCTGTGGTATGTAGATCACATCATATATGATTAAGATTGGTTTACTCTCTAGAAATGATTTCTTGTGTGACATTTGTATAACTAGGATGTGAAAAAAATGTGCTTCCTGTACATAACTTCAATTTATAAAACCTGCAGTATACGTGCCAGAACTCATAGTGAATTATTCCTTTGTGAAATGATGAAGGTAACTTTGAGACAAAGTCTGAAAGAACAAAACACTCAGGATACCTATTCCTGCTTCTCCATCTTGTGTGTGTGCCTTTCCTTTGTTGCAGTGAGTCCTTGGATGACTCAGGCCTTGAGCTTGGCTTCCTTCAGCCATGGCCCCTTGCTCTGGGCAGTCCCCAGCTGGGGAGCAGCTGCCAGGAGTGGGGATCTCCTCCAGGGAGAGGAGGGGAAGGAAGGGAGGAGCCTGCCTGGCTTTCTCCTGCCTTACAGAAAGGAGATGGAGATGACTGAAAGAGATGTGTGGGCTTCGCATGGAAGGATGGATGGAGCCCTGCAGCAAGAATGGGGCAGCCGCAGTGCCCTGTAGACTTCCTCTCCAGTTAAAGTTTTCCAGAAAAGAGGGTGGGGTGGGCTTGGCTTGGTGGTTTTTCTGTTGGTTGTTTGGTTGTTTTTTTTGGGGAAAGTAAGAGGGGAGAGGGCAGGGATTAACCCCAAATCCAGGTTCTCCTGTAGAGTCCAAGGTTCAGCTGGGACAGCCACTGTGACAACAGCAGGCTGTCTTCTGAAAATGCGTTCAATGAACAGAACAGCACAGGACCACAGTGCAAACACATTTCAGTCACTCCCATACACAGGATGAAACAATCACTGTGACAGTCAGCTTGCTTAGTAAGCAAAGATGGGGTCCTAGTATTTGTACTCAAATAAAACTGTAAAACTTAATGCACTAACACACGACACTGTATGAGCTGCTATGAAGAACACCAACTCTCTCCCAGACAGACCCAGTACAGCAAGATGTGATTTGGAATGGCATGCTGCACATTTAAGTAAACTTGATGAAATAATTGTGCACCTAGAAGAGCTTGCTAATGGTGTAACACAGAATTCACTTGGAAGTAATTGCTTGCTGGAAGCAGGAATGAAGAGGGTGGTAAACTGACTATCTTTTTCACTTTCTTTGACTTTCCAGGTAATGGTCTTTGAGGCTGGAGGTAACGTTTGTTTTGTATCAATTACAGCATTTTACCAGTGACCCCATAAGAACTATTACTGCTGACCTGGCAGAAACAGGAAATATAAATATTTAACATTTCAAAGGCTCAAGGGGACAAAGAGAGACCTCTGAGGTTCTGCTGCAGGCTGTGATGTTTAAGAGTAGCCACCCAGTGTGTATTGTTGATGTTTTATTTGCTGTAATGTGTGCTTTCTATTGCTTCACTCTCAAAGTCCACAGCAACGGCAGTGAAAACCATGCAGGTTTGGGTTGCATTTCTTAGACCAGCATAGATGGTGCACCTTAGGAGTACAGGGCAGAGGGGTTTGGGCACTGCACCTACACACGTATTGAATTTAATCTTTGTAAATTGTTGTGACGGCATCACTTCCAACAGCTTTCAGTCCTGAGACAGAACAACTCGGTGAGTTCCCTGGAACTACAGCAGATCTTGCAGAATATGAAACTACCATAACACAAAATCCAAACATAAAAGATACATCTGTTTCCATCCTTACCACTGTAGGTGTGGGAAGCTGAGGTGTCGCTATGTTCATTTGTTTTCACATCTGTCCTTTTGGCCATCAAATCTTATAGTCTTGCTAGTGCTTTAGTGGAAAGCTGAGAAACGGCACTGAGAAATGCAGCCAGCATAGCATAGGGTACCATGGTAGGAGAGTGTGTGGGTAATTAGGGAAATTGGAAAAAAGAAAGACTTGTTCTCCTCCATCCCAGCTACCCTAAGGGGACAAGAGCTGAAGGACTTCCATTAGCCCATGGACAGTGTCTGCACCGGCTGTACCATTGCCTCCTAGTTTCTCAAGGGACAAACAAGATCCAAAGGGAGTCAAAGTTGAGTCTCCGTTGGTGTCTATGAACTGTGGCTCAGGTCTCAAAGTCTTTGTTAGTTTGAGGAAAATCTGGAAGACTTTTTCCTGTTGCTATCACCTACAGTCAATACAACTATTAGGCTTCTGCATTGGTGAGAAACAAGTTAACCACAGAAAAGAACTTTTAGGGAGCCTTTTGGTTTTGCCAGTGCCAGATCTAGGAAAAGAAAAAAAACGTTTTGCAATGAACCTTAACTTTCATCTGCCAGGAAACAAGCCATCGGGTATAGTTCCTGAGTGGCTGGGATGGTGTTTGGACTGTTCTCCAGAGTACAAATGTCCCTAAGTGCTGTGTCTAACCTTTTCTTGAAAACATTTAGGGATGGTGACTCTATCACTTCCTCAGGTAGCCTGTTCCAATGCATTTCCACTCTTTCCGAGAAGAATTTTTTCCTTATATCCAACCTCATGTTCAGCCAGCTGTAGACTAATACTCTAGAGTCCTTTTCCTCCACACAGCTTTCCAGCAACTCTGCCCCAAACCTGTAGTGATACATGGGGTTGTTGTGACCAAAGTGCAGGACTTGGCACTCGGTCTTGTTGAAACTCATACAACTGACCTCAGCCCAGCAATCCTGCCTATCCGTATTCCTCTGTAGGGCCTTCCTACTCTCAGGCAGATCAGTGTTTCCTCCCAACTTGCTGTCATCTGCAAACTTACTCAGGGTGCACTCAATCCCCTCATCCAGATCATTAATTGATCTCCACTCTCTGGAGATCTATCCAGCTTGTTTTCAAACCACCCCACTGTCTGCCCAGTTGGACAGGACAAAGCAGACTCTCTTCTTAAGAATCTTGAGAATCTCCAGCTCAGTTTAAATCCTCAACATTGTCCTGGCTGCAGGGGGAGGAATATTATTGGCCTTCCCATGGCACAGAGAGCAGTTAAGGAGAACTGGGAAACAGGAAGGACAGACTTTGCTGCAGATGAGTGTGTCCAAGAGCTTGGAGGGAATGTCTGTAGCTGCACTGAACAAGAAAAATGGATGTACAAAGGATGCTCTGGATTTTGATAAAGTTTCAGTTAGTATTTTTGATCATGATCCTAATGCTGAAATTTAAGTTGGCTGGAAAAAAATGCCGACTTCGTTTTGGAAGATGCTCTCAGCTTGGGCGGCATGGCACACATGTATAATGTGGCACTATCCAGTAACGTGTCTCCAGTAAGCTTCCTTTTTTGCACTGTGTCTGCTTATCCCCCCCCCCCAGGCATGGCTTTTTTTCTAGCACAGTCTCTGTTTTCATGTGCGCTTCTAGCAAGTGGCACATGAACCCTTTCCTTATTTGTAGCATGGCTCTTTTCTAGGACCTCACCACAACAACATGGAATAAATCCAGTGACATTCAAGGCCCACACATGGGTAGCTGTTTATTATCATGTCTTAGAACTGCATGGCCTTTACAGGTCCTTTTGCTAAAGTACTTTCAGTATTAGTGACTGCATCCATCTCCCATCCAAGCAGTCAGATTCCCCGTGTGCAGCCTTGCAATTGTCTGCCATCCTGCAATCTGACCTCTTGTGTGAAGAAAAGAGCTCCCGACTACTGTGTGCTTTGTCCAGGAAAGATGAATAAACTATGGCAACACTCTGAAATAACAGCTAGCACAGATACATGAGCACTCTTGAACTGTCACAGCTGTGAATTGTATTTGTCTCATCTGGAAGATATCCCTTGTCAGAGCCAGGAATAAGTGAGGCTCTTCTGATGACTTTGCTTGACTTAGCTTTGCAACATCATTATTTATCACTTTTGGAATGCAAAGCCCGGGCTGAAGAGGAGATTAATTGCTTGTTCTTTCAGCATTGCTTGGAATGTGACTGTTACTTTGAATAAAGATGGGAGTATCTTTCCTTTTTGACTGCAAGTACTTGGAAGTTTTTCCCATGAATAAGAATATGTAGCCATCCTTCTAGCACAAGTTATGAATGTAGCAATGAGGAATAGCAGGGAGGCGTGATATTGGCATTGCTGAGTATTGACAGGGTGCTGAAGGCTATCTTAATCCTAATGTAATCCACCAAGGACATGAAAGTACACACAGTAGTCTCAAGGAAGCAACCTGTAGTCAAGAAAATAGAAGCAATCAATCACAAATATGGGGAAAATCAAGCAAAAAAGTAAAGGAGAGAGGATGAGGAACTGCCCTATCCATGATGTTTTGGTTCATTAAGGCCTAGCTGCACATTAAAAAACACACTCATCAGTATTGAGATGAGTTTAAATTGAGACAGCAGCAATCCCCTCCAAAATCTAGAATCTTCTAGCCCCATAATACGCATGTGGAGCAAAGTTGCAATAGAGTAAGTAATTAGAAAAGGGAAATAGTTTTGTAAGCAGCTCTATATAAATAACTGCACTTCTGTTTGGAGTTATGCTTACTTTTTGAAGGATCACCAAGCATGTGATTCCACTCAGAATTAAAATAGAGGCTTTGTGTGGATTCTGGCTCTCTGTGCTTATTGGCTATGTGCATTGGGCCTGAACCCCATTAGGAAGAACAATTTTTGGTGCCCAATGTGAGGCTCCAAAAGCAGCCTTGTCGAGTCTAGCTCGTTGGTGTTGGCAGTGGAGGGGAGGACGCAATGGAGGGGTAGTCTGTAGAACCATAAGATATGTTGCCTGCACTTGGAAAGTGAGACTAGAAAGTGCTGAATGCCTTGCGCGGGAGAGGGTATAAAGAACAAGGTGTGAGATCTGCCTTGTCCCTGTAATTCTTTACAAAGCTTTCCATACTGAAGAAATGTCATAATTCTTCAAAAATCCCATTTGTTTCTGTGCAGAAAGTGAGTGTGGAGCATTAAGAGGATCTGATAGGGGAAACCAAGTGGTCACAGGCACTCACTTGTTAGGTTAGCTGGGCTCAGGCTTGGCAAAGAGGTCAGCACAATGTGAGAGTTCCTCTGGCATATGCTAATTAGCAAAGGGCTTATAAGGCAAATGGGCCTGGGATGTCCCAGGGGTCTATGTGCCTCGTGTCTGGAGACTGTGTTCAGTGCTTTGTCCTGATGGGTCATGGATTCCATCGTGTCCACGTGGGTGGATTCCCATTCTGTTCCTAGGAAATCGGGGAGTTCTAGCTCCTAAGCGCTTTCTGTTGTGCTTGGGACACAAAGGTGCTGGTAAGGGACTAAGGAAAGTGTTGCCTCACCAGCTTTCAATTTAAAACTCATGGCTAAAAGTGAAAAAAATGACTGTGCTCTGCCATTGCCTGTGGAACTATAAGGTATCCAGCGCTTCTTTTTAATGACGGTGCTAAGGAAAAATACCGCATCCCATCTCTTATCAGAGAACTACTGCTAAATGGAGAAAAGCTGACAGCAAACATTTACTCTCAGATCAATTATGTTTAAAGTGCAATGTTTGTAGCAGAGCTTGAATGCAGGGAGGTCAGGTATACTATCAAGGCTGCGTTTATATAAAGACAGGAATATGCAGTGGAAACTCTTGCTTAGACAGGGAAAATACCAGAGGATATTGAAAGGCACACTATGAGGGACTTGATTTTTGTCCTCACACTGAGCATTTTCTCATGTTCAGGTAAGTTGTTCAGAATTTTTCAGTCATTTTTCATACGACTTAGGAAAAGTACAAGGCAACACCGAACTCTAATGGAACTGTATGTCTGTCTCAGGATTTCCAGTGTATGATTATGAGCTCCCTGTCACAGAAGAGGCTCTCAATGCTTCCATTGCAAGGATCAATTCTCAGTGGTGGGGGCCAAACCTGTATGGTGTTGTCAGGAGCCATGTTAGACATGTAAGTGCGCAGACAACTGAGATCCTTTACCTTAAATATGCTTTGCTGTCTTGGAAAACTGTTCTTTGCCTAATCTTGGAAATCCAAATTTAGTTGGAGTTTTCTGATGCGTCTTGGAAGAGGGTGATCTGGGGCATTATCCAAAGCTATGGCTTTTAATATTCTTTGTATATTCAGTTTTAATTAAAAGCATGTTTGGAGCTCAAATTTTTCACCTCTAGAAGACTTTGATGGATGTCCTTAAAGATTTTGCTCAAAAACTAATTCAGAAAGGAGCTGGTGTTTTCAAGAACCTCCAGCTAACTGTTTTGCTTTGGGCATAAAATAATCTGGTTTCCATCAGATGGAGGTATTCAGTGCAGCTGAATATCTGCCCTCCAGCTGAATGCTCTGCATAAGGAGCTGACAAGGAGTGACACTACAAGCTGCATCAATTCAACATTTTGCAGTTCTGTGATTTACTTTCCAGGCACTGGTTGATTTGACCTTTCTCTTACCAGGTTGACATGTGGAACAGCAATGATTACAGACTAGAGCTGCAGCTCAGTATTCGTGAAACTGAATGCACAAAAGCTTCAGGAAGAGACCCATTCACATGTGACTTCAAAGTAGGGCCTTTTGTGGTAAGTGTTTCTGGTGTAAATGGCAAACTCAGTGCAGGATGTTCTCTGGATGGGTTGAAATTCTACAGATTGGCCCTCGGAAAACAAGAACAAACTCAAACAAATACAACCTGCAGAATAGAGTGGGTATTACCTGGAAAGGGGCCACATTGGGAAACTCTTATTTCTGACCAACGGGGAATACATGAGCTTCTCTGAGCTGAAACAAGAGGATGCTTGCCTTGGAATAGCATGAGGTAGTAGTGTCTGTGTGCTTTGTGAACAAACCCTGGAAAGAAAGCATAGATTCTTTTCCAAGTTATGAGGATGGTAAAACTGACACTTGACCCGATTTTTTTTCTATCATGCGTGAAGGCAAGAAGTCAGCAAAACAAGAACAGAGTTGGAAATCTGTATAGGATAGTGTGTGGCATCCTCATAGACACAGCTTTGTGCTGCAGCATGTAGTAAGGCTAGGAGTTGTATGTGAAGTGAAGATGTTGAGTGGAAAGTAGCAATGAGGAAGGATTTGTCAACTACCCATAAATCTTTTACTCTTCTAAGCTGAGTCCTTGTCTCTTTTTCCTCTGTGAATGACTGCCGAGTTCATTGTCACACCATTATCTATGGATCTGTGTCCATGACGGGGACAGCAGGCCCACAGGCCCACTGGCCCAGAAAAGAGAGAAAGGAGAAGAAAAAGTGTCGGCGGTTTAGGGGCTGGCCCAGATCAGGCCGGTGGCTAATGAGGCAGGGGACCCGCGGACCCACACCCTGGGGAAAACAAAGGGAAAAGGGGAAGGGTAGGAAAATCATAGACAGGTCTAAAACAAAACAACGATCTGAGGAGGAACATTATTTTACTAAATATTATATCAAAATTAAAGCCAATAAATCAGAACAGAGAGAGTTCAAAGCTGAGATTCTTACTTCGTAAGCTGCAGGGGGACCACGTGGTTCTCCGCCGCATATGAAGAGAGAGCTCCGGCTCTGCCAGGTGGCTTCACCAGCCCCTTCAGACGCAAAGACCCCTGGGGAATGCAGCTCCTCCCCTCCCCCTCCGAAAACCAAGCACCCAAAAAAGGCAGTTTGCAGAAACCAGGACATTAACTCTTTAACTGCCAGTACTTTACATGATGTTATGATGTGGAGTACCAACAACAAAAAATCACAAAACCATGACATTCATCTATCCTTCCTGGGCACAGAGTTTAGGGAAGAGGAGGGATTTTGGGAAGGCACTGAATGGGTAGAACAAAGGCTCTTCTGGTAGATAATGAGTTCTGCTACTACCTCTGGAGGCAGTTTATGCACTAAAGAGAGAAGCGTGTCTCTGAGTATTACTGCTCTTAAGCTGAATGGCTTGTGTGTGTATAGAAGCAACAACACAAAACTGATGAATGTTAGTAAGTTTTCTTTCATCTCAGAGGGATTGGTGCCTGTGAAGTTACTACTGCGTCCTAAATGGACACTATCCCATAGGTCCCTCAAATCCCAATCAGAGAGCACCTGATTAGATTTGTTTTAGATTAGATTAGATTTGAGTGAAGGCCTGGTATAGGTTTATCTTGATGTGTATACTGAACGTATTCATAAAGATTGAGCATAGAGATGGCCCCACCTTAGGCACAACAGTTTGGTGACTGGGAAGATACATCCTGTTTCTCTTCTTGTTGCTGTAATACGGTATGAAAGATGTGAGGATGTCTGATTTCCAAACTTGGGAGCAGGCTCTGCCAGAGCTTCTGTCGAATCACAGAGACAACTTCTTTAACTTTAAGAAGAACTTTAAGAGTTCAGCTTCAAGAGGTGGAGCTGCCATCAGCGTAGCCTTGCATAGATTTTCTGTTTGTGATTGGTGATGCTACGGCCATGGAAAGGTGTGGAAGAACTTTTTTCCTAATACTAGTAGGTTCAAAGCTTCATGCAGGTAATATGCAACTATGGGTCAATAAATTGTGTGAAGTCATATACTGCCAGAATATATTGATCTGGCTGCAGACTGCTCCCAGAATTTGTTAGGCTTATAGCTTCAGTTTTGTCCTCTCGGAATTTGATTAATAACTCCCTATAAAGATTTCCCACTTAAAATCCCATGAAGTGCTTTCCAGTGTAGCTTTGTTCCACCAGATTCACTCTATTTTTATCTGTTACAGCCAACTGCTGTCTGCAGAAGTGTTGTGGAAGTCTCCAGTGAGCAGATTGTGAACGTTATTGTGCGATGCCATCAGAGCACATTCAGCTCTGAATCGATGAGCAGCGAGGAGGTAAGGAGGTGAAAAACTGGTTTTTGCTACCTGGGAGTATAAAAATTCTGCTTATCCTCTTTCAAGGAGAGGTCAGGTATTTAAGCGTCAAGTCAGGCTTTACAACTGGCTTTGACCCTCTGAAACTCTGAAGGCCAATTCAAGGACTTCTACATATCATATCACTTTGCAGTGTTCCCACGCTGGTAGTGGAATAACTGAGGTATGAGGGGACATGGAATTTGCTCATAACTCATCACTATGTCCCACCCAAAATGTAACAGTCACTTAAGTCTTGAGCATTTTCTCTATCTGCTGTCATGTTGCCAGAGGACTCTCCATCCCAGTGGTGACACGTGCCACGGTGTCTTTTTTCTGTCCTTACTCAAATGTCTAGTAACCTCCTTGTTCTGTGCTTTCTGTGCTGTGGAAGCTTCTGACATCTATTTAGAGGCAACTGGTAGTTTTCAGCATAAAGCTGTATGTGATTTGAAATCCAGCTGCCTCCTCTTATGCTTCACATTCCTTCCTATGAGAGATTTGACCTTGCTCGATGGATGGCTGAGTGGAGTGTGAATCTCTGTGACAGTCTGGCACATCCACCAAATTTGACACTCTTTCTCCATTGAAATATACACCATGCCTGTGCTGGGAGAATAGTGATTGGCACATCTTACAGACAGAAACAAATTTGGGCTCTGTTATCAAATCCCTCAGCTGAGCATGTAATCATAGTATAGGTGAAGAGGGCTTGCTCCTCTGAGATTTATGTTCCACTCATCTTTATTTTTGAGCTCTCATCCAGTTTTTAAGGTGTGATTAAATGCTGACCCAATCAGTAAATCCTTGCTAGCTGCTTTCAGATTGTACCAGTATCCAATTTTTTCCTTGAACTTACTCTTGAAATTGTGCGCTTGCTCTTACAACACAAGCCTGCAATGAGTATTGTGCTTGAGGATTATATTCAGGGAGTGAAGCTAGTTTCACAAGCAAGGTGCCAGAGGGTGTATGGACAGCATTTTTGTTTTTGGAAGCTGCATGTGGCAAAGGATTCCATGCTGTGTTCTCTTTATTTGAATCACCAAATTTTATTCAGAATCTCTACTCAGATTGAGCTAGTAAGTGCACCACAGGAATTCTTGATTTGCAGAGCAGAAAGACAGTGTCTGAAGCCCTGAAATATGTACAGTAGTTTTGCATGTTCAGTCTGTCCTCTGTGTTAAGCATAAGTCTCGTTTAATTGGGCACTAACTATAAACACTTGCTTATACAAGCAGAGTTCTTCCTGCAAGTCTTCTTTTACTGTCACTTAAAATTCAGTGCTGCTGCCAATATTCCTGCTGGGGGATATATTTCCTACAAATTTAATAAGGAATAAATGCTAAAGAGAATTATTGCACATGAAAAAAAAAGTCTTTCTGAAGAGGGCTGCACTGCAGCTCTTGCTCTGTGGGTTGTAACTCAGTTAAAGGGAGCTCAGCTTGGCTCGCTGTGAATGGTGTTGATGTAGCACCTGTAGTGCTGTTGGTATTTGGGTAGGAAAGGAGTTGTGATTGAGGTTGAGGTCATACTACTGGGATAGCAACCTATAAGATAAGAATATAGAGAGCTTTCAAAACAGTAATTTGGGTCAGCAAGTCAAAAAGGTGCCCTGTGTAACTACAACAAACTAATTTGTCCCTCTAAGTCCTGTTCTCTTGGCTGTGTCTCCACTAAAGCTCAGGTGAGGTATTAGGTACCAAAGATGTTGACCAGAGAGTCTACCTGGACCTACAGTCTTCCTTGGCAACATGACTGCTTTGCAGTAGTATCAACAGTGATCTTGTTTTCAGAGAAATTAATAATGAAGCCTGGAATTACTTCAGTGATCACATAGAACCCAAGGAAACGAAGGTAAGTCTGACTTCTTGGTAGATGAACTTTTTAAAGAAATTGCTTTAATTTACAGATGATGCATATGCTGATGCCAAACCCTAGCAAGCGCAGCAGCAGTCGCTCCGAAGGTAAGCCCTTTCTGCCATGCTGAGCACTCCTGGCACAGGTTGGTTTGCCATTTGGATCATCTGTTTGGCCATTTGAAGGTCATCTGTCTGAGGAAGAGGAAAATATGGAAGGCCAGCTGTCAGGTCACATCTAGCTTCTTTTATTGTGTAGGGGTGCTTCTCAGTGAGAAAGTGGTGAGGGCATGAGGCTGCAAGACAGGGCAGCTACAAGCTTGCAGCCATTTTCAGAATTGATGGATTTGTGTTCTCATAACCTGTACTTGTGTGCAAACATGACTGTCTTGATGTTGTGCAGAATGCCAAAAAATCTTGCGTGACAGCATGCAGCACTCACGCATGACTCCACGTTCTTTCCATTTTTGTTTCTGAAGCCTTCTCGTCAAGGGGAAGACGCCGCAGCAATGGTGACTGGCATAAACCTGATTATACTAGCCCTGGCATGACCGAATAATGCAATTTAGGTGAGTACAACTCCAAGAGTAGATTTTATGCGCACTAAGTTTGCAGGTTTTGAGGCAGAGTGGGAAAGTGACTGCTCAGGATAAAAGACCTCTTTGGGAATATGCTTCTTGACTGGGAGCATGTTAAAAGCCATTGTACCTGAGGCTTGCATATGGGGAAATCATGGTGTATCACTTGGCTGTGGGACCTTGGACATGCCCTGACAGTGCATTAACACAGACACATGAGCAAGTCACCTGCCATCTTTGTGCCAGTACTATCTTGCCACCCACAGCTTGTTGTATCTGTTTACACTCCCAGCTCTCAAATGTCTTCATGCTGAATCTAACTCAATTGGGCCTCGAGGCTGCATAGTTCAGAAAAAAAAGAAGAAAAAAAATTAGTAATAAGGCGTCTGACTGAACAGAGAAGCAGTTTGCCTAGGGCAAGTGTTTGTTGCAGAGAAGTAGTGGCGGAAACGTTTGGAGCTCAGCTAATGGAATGACAGTAAAAGGTACACAAGATACAATGGAGCTGGTAAAGCTTATCCTACGCAAACCACCTTAGCCGACCCACTTCTGAGGCTCTGTGTGGGAGAAGCTCTCATTTCTACTGATGTGTTACCAACCATTTTATGGAGTTAATCTAAAGGGAAGTGTCTTTGAAAGCATTTCAGCAATAGAGAATGAGTATCATGCTTGGGCATGCTAAACTGATTTAAAGTAGTTGGAAAAGGGAGAGGAATTATTTAGCACTACGTCTGTGCGATCAAAAGGGTTTCACACACTCATTAGCAGGTGTTTGTCCCTGTAGACTGACTACAGAACAGAATACTCCATGTGTGGAGCTCAATTCAGGCCCCCTGCATTTGAAATGAAAAAGCTGTAGATGTTATTTAGCAGTGGTGACTCACCAACAACACATTATTCATAAACATATCTGTGGCAAATCTGAAGGAGATGTGCGCCTATTCTCATAGAAAATAGACATGAAACGAAAACACTGTCATTTTGTTAAGTCAGGTCTTTGTAAAAATGCTTTCATTAAATCTGTATGCTATTTCGGTTTAGCCATGAGCCAGCAAAGGTGCTGATTTTGTTCCTCTTACAGGAATCTAACTTTTCCAAATGCTTTTGAACTTCCTCAGTGATCTGCAGTGGCATTCTGGCATGCACTCTGCATCCTTCTCGGTAGCTTTAATCCAATGAGACAACGTGGAAAGACTGAGGTGTGCTGAAAAGTAACATAAAGTTGACTTTCTGTTGCAGGCAACCAAGGGACACATTATAAACTGGCTTCTGAGACCAAACAGTCTCAGTCTGGCTGGGTGAATTTGAGTTGAACTTTCCTCAACTAGAAGAGCTCTGGGGAAGGTGGTCTATGCTCTCCATGTGGGCTGAAATCCTTTTCTTTGCATTTGGAAAATCCCAGTTGCCTTAGATA
The DNA here is from genome assembly GCF_002078875.1 of Numida meleagris. NCBI lineage: Eukaryota > Metazoa > Chordata > Aves > Galliformes > Numididae > Numida > Numida meleagris. The sequence goes on along the minus strand of NC_034413.1, from coordinate 35,469,377 downwards.
AATTCTTTGGAACTCAAGAGGGGCTGTTAGGCAGTAATCATGTATATTTTTTGCTCCTGGACCTAATGCCAAACAAATCTCTAAATGAAAAACAAGATGTAAAACCTCTTTGAAAGAGAATATGACACAAATGGGGATACATGTCTGGTTCTTGAAATGCTAAGCAGTTCCAGTTTTAATCTTTTCGGTTCACTCCTGAAGATAGGCCGCAAGTGTCAGTTGTGAAGCCGAGTCCTAGTTGTTTGCCCAACAACTGTCCAACAGCAGCATATATCAGAATTATTTAATGTGTTTGAGGTCAAGGAAAGTTATTCATGACTTTTTTTTTCTCCTGTGTTTCGGTAATTGTGTGATCTTGGCAGGAATTATTGCAAGGCCTTCTATGATGACCATGTTTGCTAGGTCATTGGAAATACGGGCTGTGCTTTGAGATAGCAGTAGCTCAACTGGCATATTCTCTCAGATGAGAATATTTTGGAAGGGGCTGGGAAAACAGATTTAATAGTAGAAGACTTTCATCTCTTACTCAATGAACCTGTTGTTGACAGGCAAAGCTAGACAAGTTCTGGTAAGAGATGAAATGCGATTCTTTGTTATGCAACAGTGTGGGTAACTGACCGCTGCAAAAATTGCTAAGGCAAGTTGTTGAAAGAATGTTTCATGCTGGCGTTATCATTTTCTGAAGTCGATTGTCTCTTCTTTTTGGCTACAGGAATTATTTCAGGAGAATCCTGTGCGAGTCTATGCAGGAAGCTAGGGTAAATGGTCTCACGGGTGCTTTCTGTCTCTCTGTTTTTATTTATTTGAATGTGCTAAATATTCAAGAGGAAAAAAAATCAATGCAATTGTTATATAAAGAATGTTTTCAAGTCTGCAGTATTCAGACCTACTGATCTGCTGTTGCCCGCCAGGAGTTAACAAGCTGCATATGAACCACACCAATGACTAAAGCGCTTATTTAATTGACAAGTGCTAATCAGATTTTCTGGATTAATTTCCTAGTGCATCTCTGGAACTGAGGAGACTGTGAATATTGTCATGCTGTGGACCGGCCTCTCCAACGAATAACTCAGGCACATGAGCAAGTGACAGCAGAACCAGCTGCTGTGCAAAGCTATTACTGCTTAACAATTTGAGCCCACAACGAGTGTTAAGGTCGTTAGTTAGATATAGCACATATCTGGCTCTGCCAGCTATGTGCAGAGCTTGGTGAAGCTGTGTCCATTGCTGCATGCCAGCAAACAGCATGTTAGTTGTGTAGTCCATCCCCCATTGATGCTCTGGGGAAGGAAGGACTCCTGCTTTGTACAGAGGCTGTTTTGTACACACAGTGATGAGTGTGCAGAGGTATGTGGAACTCTGGGTTCCATTCAGCTGGAATCTGCCTTATGGTGCTCTGAGTCACAAAGAAGAGCCCTCAAAAAAGGGCTCCAGCTAACCAAATTAGCTTGGACTCCAAAAAGGAAAGGAAAAGGGCCATAAAACTCTGCCTTTTCAAAATCTACTGCCTAAGGAAGTTGGCTTTAGCACAAGGTGCAGTCCAACCTGTGACTTATGTCTGCAGTCACCAGCAGTGCTTCGTTTCTTTAAGCAGGAAAATAAAGCATGTCATTTCTTGCCTTAAATGTGTAGGTCAATACTGGTTTTCTCTTGCTGTCATTAACCAAGCAGGGAAAATGTTTGTTTTGTTTTGTTTGTTTTAACAGATACTGGGATTCCTTCTGCACAAAGACAAAGGGCTGTCATTTCTTCCCAGAGTTTTCTACATGTTCTTAAAATGATCCTCTGGCTGAGCTCTCACGTGGCATAGCTCAGTGCTGGCTGGAATGTGATGGTGGCAGTTGGTATTAGCTGATTAGCAGCCTGGCAGAAGCCAAAGTAAATAGGCTTTCATCCTTGGCTGTTAGGGCTCTTTCAGTGGAAGAATAACTGGTAATATTGGGCCTCTTCTGCTCATACCCAAGAAATCCAGGATCCCACTCCCAAAGTGAACTGGATCCTTGTTTCTCCTTCCAGAAAAGCAACAGTGCAGCAGTGTGCACAGCACTCCCAGGGCATAGAACTAAAAGCTTTTATCTCCTGTGTTCTCATTATGAAGCTGCCTGATTTTAATTCCATTTTTTTCTATTCTCATGACTTGTATTAGACTTCTTTTCCCTCTCTGTGCATCCATCCCACTTTCTCCACTTCTCAGAAAGCAGCTTGTTGCTTTCCGGGGAAAAAAAAGTGACACATCAGAGGGAAGGAAAATCCCTGCAGAAAGAATCTGCTGTGCAATACATGAGCTCCACGTCCAGATCAGCTCTGAGAGCGAGAGCTAGGCCCATTTACCTGCTAATGACAGGCAGCCATTGTATTCCTCTTGCCTTGGAGTCTGTGATTGCCAAGACCTGGCTGTCACCTGGCATTTGTGACAGGCGGTAGGAGAGAAGGCAGCATGCTCTCATATGTTCCGACCCTTTGTCACTACCACATGTGTGAACATTTGTTTCTGGCACCAATCTACCCTTACAATTTTACTAACAAAACTGTCTTCCAGAGAATTTTCACATTGCCATGGTTACAAACATGATGGAGATACAGTGCTGACTACAGAGAGCACTCATGTGTTCTCTTAGAAAAAATGATCTCAAATTCCTTTGTATATGCTTAATTCAAATGCATTTCTCAGAAGACCATACACCTGCTTATAACCTCAACCACCTCTGCTTTTGAGACTCTCCAGTATGAGTCAGTTCGTATCCACTATATTGCTTATGCTTTTTCTAACAGTCTGGATCTCTCTCTCTTTTTTTTTTTTTTAACACTAATTAGCAATTAAAGTGACATTTTTGGACATGTAATGTTTTGCGTATGCAAAACATTCCTCATTATATGATACCGATGATAAATAAATTAAAAATCAATTACGTGAAGTTGAATACCTTTTTTCTCTGGGCTGTGGATGTTTGGTTAATTCTGCTAAGTATTAGACAAATTTTGAGCTACAACATTTCTCCCCCCACCTCCTTTTCTTGGACTAGAGTGGAGAATGAGGAATATCAAGATTCGAAGATCCAGCATGTGAAGAGCAAACCTGACGCAATTTCCTTCTCTTTTTCAGGAAAAACTATTCTGTGATGAATTGAGTCTTTCCTTAAAATCACCTTCTGCTTTACAGTCAACTGGCCATTGGATGAGTTCATCAGGTGCTGAACGGGTGCACTGGTCAGTCATTAGCATTCAGGCGTATTACATCAGGAGGACTGTCTCAGACACCTAATGTAACTGTGTCCAGTATGTGTTGTACTGTCTCATAACAATATTAAAGAATTGCTATTGCATCTTTGTGTTCTGCATTGCTCTCCAGTTGCTTGTAATTTTTTGCAATGCTTGCAGCTTATTATTGATTCAGTCATACTAGTACAGGCACCTAATTCCCTTTTTTTTTTTGTTGCAACTCCAAAGGCATAAGCTTTCTGAGCAAGGCCAGGCTAGCCCTTCAGCCCTGAGGCACATGACCCAAACTCTAATGTGTCTCTCTTCTGGAAAACAAGTCTTCTCAGTCTTGTTCCTTTCTCTGCACTCCAAGCATGTATCCCTATTCTGCAGTCCTTTAGGAAGGGACTGTGCATTCTGGCTTTTTTTTTTTTTTTTTTTTTTTTAAAGTCTTTGCCAAGAATGAAAATCTAGTTTGCTCTCTGGTTGTAATTAGGACAAAAAAAATCAGTGGCAGGGATCTGTCCATCACTCATGGGATGTACTGCCAGTACATTGTTACTGCAATGCATAGAACAGTTAGATTATACATTCACAGTTATTATCAGAGCTAAAAAATCCTAAGTATTAAAGAATGAAAAGTGGGGTTGCCTCTGACCTGCAGATGTGACCTTCATGCTAAATGAGTAGGAAGGGTCTTCTGATCCTTTAGCATTGATGATATGGGTGTCATAGTGCCATAAAATCATTGAGGTTGGAAAAGGATCACCTAGTCCAACCATCAGCCCACCTCACCATGCCAATTGACATGGCCACATCTCCACGTTTCTTGAACACCTCTAGGAATGGTGACTCTACCATGAGCAAAAACTTCTCGGAAGGCAGGACTTTGCTGTCATGTCCCTTGGGCATGAGGGCAGCATCTGCAGTCAAGCTTTGTGGTAGCATGTGCACGGGCTGTAACATTTCTTCTTGGCTGATGTATAAACAACAATGAAAGGCCATCCCTCTCCAGTGTACATGGGTCACCCATATGCTAATCATCTATGATCTTCTCTACAAAGTTTGCAAAGCAAACACTTTTTTATTTTCCCCAGAAAAATGGATTACAGGTACTTTAAATCTTGCCATATGTATGCAAATACCTTCACACCCAGAAGCTGATGTGACATCTGCTGTGCAAATGTTGCTCTGGGGCTGCAGAGTAATATTTTGTCTGCATTACTCAAGTCTTCTGTGGTCTCAGTGCTGACTCAAGCACTTGTTGCTCCAACATACTAATGATAGTTGCTAGGGGTGTTCCCTTCCAACTCCCATATCTGAGAGTCTGGTCTGAAAAGCCACATCCGTGTCCAAGAGCAAATCTCACTGGGACTGACCCATGAAATCATACCAGGGTCCTGATGCTGTTAGCATTCAGTCATGTCTTCACTCCAGTGGGCTCCCAGCCTCCAAGTACCCTGACAGACTCCAAAAACGTCAGTGTTAGAGGGAGCCAGTTTAAATGGAAGACTTTATCATCAGGTCCTTTTTGCACTCCTGCACCAATAAATATTTTGACATACTGTCAAAATCTCTGCATCTGCATGTTCTGTTCTCCATGGCCCCTCTCCCCACCATCTCAGTTTGCCCCTGTGGAAGAAGGAAAACTGCTGACTTTTTTTTATCAGTGAAAATGTAATAAAACCTTCACTTGTAGCAGAGTTGGTACTTTTAGAATCATAGAATCTTTTGAGTTGGAAGAGACCATTAAAGGCCATCTGGCCCAACTCCCCTGCAATGAACAGGGACACCTACAGCTCCATCAGGTGCTTAGAGATCCGTCCAGCCTGACCTTGAGTGTCTCCAAGGACAGGGCATCCACCACCTCTCTGGGCAGCCTCTGCCAGCGCCTCACTGCCTGTGTTGTTCACATGCATTTTTGCTCTTGTTTTGTACATCCTAACACTTTTTTAACTGGCAGTGTCTGAACAGGAATCCTCATTGATAGATAAAAGACAATACCATACATTGCTGCAGAAAAACTGGTCTCAGTGCCCTTCCTACCCTTCCATCAACACCTGGGGAAACATGATGTAGTGGGCATGGTGGTGATGGGTTGATGGCTGGACTAATTGATCTTAGTGATCTTTTCCAACCTTAATGATACTGTGATTCTATGAGATACTTGGGGATTTGTGCTCCAGGGCAGCTCAGCATTTTATTTCCTGGACCTTCTGTTTGCCATCACATGCTAGAATTACCAGCGATTGTGAGGGGTTTGGTGCTACATGAAAATAGTCCAGAAATTTTCTCAAAGGTGAAGATCGTCTTGAGCAACAGCTGAGTGAAATAAGCCCATGCTAAGAAGAAGCTTATTTCTCATCATGAAGGAATGTGGAGATTTCCTGGCATACACCTTACTGTCAGCAACTTAATCTCAGGTGGATGACAAACTGGGTTGACCTTTGGACGATCTCTCTGAAATGAAGGATAGGCCTTCATAGCCAAGCCTGTTTCCTGATTTAGCATAGTGAGATGTCGGGACTTGAGCATTTTACAGCCTCAACTCCACCACAGAATGTGCAGTTCTTAATAGATTTACAAGGTCAAATTCAGCATAGAGGCCTGGGAGTGTTTAAGGAAACACAGCTGTGCTGAGGATGGAGCACATCCGTTGCAGCAGTCCCTCGGTAGAGGATGCTGAGAATCAAACACTGCTGCTAAGGATGTTTGTGAGCCCGGCTGGCTGCTTCTGCTTCCCACTGGTGGCAATGCCCACTAGGTGTCAGGATTGAACAAATGCAAGGCTGACAATGCAGAAAAGGGTCTGAGTTTTCAAATTCTTCTGATTTTTATTTATTTTTTTAATTCCTGACTTCTAGCCTGCTGCACCATAAAATAACTTCTGGCGAAGAAGGACCTAGTTGTTTAAATGCTGGAGAGAACAGGGGAAGAGAAATAAGAGATGCAAAAGTCTTGGCCTAGCCATAGTGCTTGCTTTATGTGAGCTTAAATTCTGCTCCAGGCACAAAGATAATTCTACTTTTTAATGCTGAAGTCAGTAGACTCTTCTCTTTCCTCCATGACAAACTGCTGCTTTTCAATGAAATGGTTATTTGTCACATTATTCATCCACCCATTGCCTTAAACTGCAGGATGTAAGATGCCTTTGGTAAGAGGAGGATGCTGGTTGTGGAGAGGGTTTAATTGTAGAGCTGCAGTTTCTACAGGTTCAGGTTTAATATAGTGCTGTGGGACCTGGAGTTTTTCTGTGCCATTTGGTGCAGGTTTCTGCAGCTGATTGTACTGGATTCATGGATCAGGGGGTACTTAGGCACACACCTCTCCACATCCTCCAAATACTGCTTTTTTTCAGACTTTGATACTGAAGCCAGATCCAGCTGCATGTACCCACCTTGACTATCAACACGTGGCTCTTGGAATTCATCTAGATGTTCACTGCAGAGTATGTCTGGGGGGAGGTGAAACTGGAACCAACGGGGAGTAAGATGGAAACTGGGATGTTCTGTTGGCTTCCAGAGACTGGAGAGGTTCAGGGCATTAGCTAGCTGTGAGATTTGGGGCTGAAGCAAAAGACCACCTGGAAAATTGCAGAGTCTGGCAGGATCCCAGGGGCCACAGACACTGGTTAATGACAATTTTAAAAGGATCTTCTGTGGTTTTTTTAAGGCTGAATCTTTTCATAGGCAGTTAGGTAGGTGCTGCTGCTGGCTGAGCCTCCAGATCTGGGATAAATAATGGAGAGAAAAGATCGGCCTCTAAAATTGAAGGCTGTTAATGTAAATGGGAAAAAAAAAAAAAAAAAAAAAAAGCAGCCCATAATCTCTTTGAAAATAGGCACTGAGCAAAGGATTGGTGGTCAGAAATATTTAAACCTGGAAATTAAAGCAGCCAGCCTTGTGTCCACACCAAGCATCGACCGAAATGATCTTGGAAGTATACGTGGCATATAGCAACATCATGTGTTGTTTTTGCAGAGAAAATTTTGGATGCATCAGGAAAGCAGAAGCCTGATCTAGAGTTCCCAAAAGCCTTCTGACAGGCTTTCCTGGAGAGAATACTAGAGGAGTGACATAGGCATGATATAATGTGAAGAAGCATCATAGCTCAAAAACAGGCATGGACAAAATTACAAAGTGAGTGGACGGCACTTGACAAGTGCAGCTGGTGCAGAGTTAGTTGTTGTAGATAAACTTTGAGACTGCAGTGAATGGCTTTTTGGTGCCTCCACAAGCATCATATTTATTTTAAAAAGGGCTACATGACACCTGTGGGGCAGCACAAGCCTCAATACCAACCATGTGGAGGTTGGAACTAGATGACCTTTGAGGGCCTTTCCAGCCTAAGCCATTCTATGACTCCACGTTTTCCTTGTGTGTCTTAAAGGTTTTCAATTTTCCTTGGTATTTGAATATTGTAGGCAGTTTTGTTCAACAGTGAGAAATTATCAGGTATTTGGTGAAATATGAAGGGGACAAAAAATGGAAAAGCCTTTGGGATGGTCACTGATGCAGGGGCTACTAAGGAATATCTTATACTGTTCCTGCTTAGTGTAATGGCCTTGAAGAGTATTTTGAGGGGAAGAAACACTGAATTTACAAAATGTTAGAACTGATAACAAGAGCCTTTGATTTGACTGGCTTTCCAAGCTAGTTTAAAAATGGTGTTTTATGAACTGCAACCCTTTTATTTTGTCGGAGGGAAATGAAATAAACACTTTTCCATCAAACTGTTTCACCATCTTGAGTTCCCTAAATGCTTTTAAAAGATTTACCAGTCATGATGGTGAATGGCCAAAGCAATGCCATTTACTTCCTGTCATCGGAGCAAGACAGCAATTATTTTTCAACATGTGAGCATAACCAGAGCACTTTGAGCTAGGCTAGGAGAAAATATCTATTGAACTCTATGTGGCCAATAAAGTAGAAAGGTGGGAGGATTTCCAGGACTTGCATGGCAAGGGCAAAACTGACCTCAGAGAGGTGTGTGAACAAACATAAGAGATTCTTCTTGGATGCTGTTCACCTGTAGTTCAAAGAGTGTCACAGATTTAGTTCTTTCACTGCAAGAGAGTGGAAAAAAGGCCTGTGGTAAAATACCAGGCCTTAGCTTTCTGCTTCAGTGCACTACTGAATCTCCTTTAAAATAACTATTCATTGTGACTGTTTCATAGTGAAGTGGCTTTTTCATTGCTATCTGTGATTTTACAACAGGCAGTGTTCTGACACTTCTGAATTTCTTGTCCTTCTCTGACTGAAACAACTCTGCTAAAAGTTGTCACTGATCTAGTTTCCCTAAAAATCCCATTCTGAGGAGAGTCTAGTATTTACTGAAAATATTGCATGGTCCCACTGTGAACAAAAGCAGAGATAGTGTGGTGCTCTTGCCTTCCATCGGCTGACATTTGCAGTGTTGGCTCTGTTGGAAAACAGCTTGGAGCAGGAGACTGGAGTTCCACTGGGACGGACTGGTAGGCTGCAGTCTGCCATGCTTTGAATGCGAATGCTGCCAGTGATTCAGGAAACTCCATCTGCTTTGTATTTGTAACCATGCTCAGTTTTTATGGCAGGGCTCAGAGGCTTCAGAGGCCACTCTGCCCAAAAGCTTGGCTTGTGAGCTCCTAGAGGAACTGCAAGACTTGAATCTGCATCTTAAATCTCTGGAATTTATATCTCTTTTTTGAGGATAGTAGATGCTAGGGCTTGGCATCAAGGAATTGGTGCATCGGGAATATTTGGTCTTTTGGGCTGCCTACTGTTTTCTGGGTTCAGATCCTGTTCTGCTTTGATGCCAGGGCATCAATTCATAGAATCATAGAGTGTGTGTTGGTAAAGTGTGTTCTGAATGGCTGAGTCTAGTGCGGGCCAACACTCCACCAGTATCCCTTACGTGAATCCCACCCATATAATGTAACTACAGGACATGGTGTTGCATGAAAATTCTGCTTCATGCAATGAACAAATGCTTTGCAATTATTAGAGAGCCATACATACTCGCCAGCAGGGAGTGCTGCCCAGATGGCAGTTTCTTGTTCTTTTTAGTCCACTTTTAAAATAGAATTAAACAAGTCAGCCACCATCTGGTTCTAAGACATGAAGTTTTAAAAAAAAAAAATGTCTGGCTCCCCTCTTTTTTCTCCCTCATCCTTCTCTTCACTGATTCACAGCCAGTTCAAATGTGCAAGTAAAATGCAAGCTGAAAACACAAAAGGCAGGGAGACAAGGCAGTTCTGAAACTAGGTTAGAGATTAAACAAGCCTGATATTTGGCAGCTGTAGGCAAGGTTGGATTACCCTGGGGAAAGGGTTATTAGCCTATCATGGGATTGCATTACTGCTTGAATTCTGAAGACGGAAATTGAGAGGAGCTGTGTGGGTGTGAATGATGTGCTGTGGAAGAGAGAGCGCAAGAACAGTGCTTCCCAGAAGGCAAGAACATCCCTTATGGCAACCTCATGTTTGCTTTATTGCACCCTGTGGGGTCTAAAATATGCCCTTCACTACTACTGGATTGATTCATCATTTAGTATTGGGTAAATCCATCTGCACAGCTCTTCTTTGTCAGTCTAGGTGGCTTGGAGAGCAAAGAAGGCTTTTCATTTTATGGATTGATATTTGCTCTTACCATCATTGCCATCCAGAGAACATCTGAGCAGAGCAGATTTTTTTTGTTTTTCAGTTGGGTCTCCTGGTCCTCCTACTGCCTTCTGGAACCTCAGGGTTCAGATCTTGTTCTGCTTTTTCCTGGCAGATTCTTATTTCAGTAAAGCAGAATGTTGGTGTAAGTTGTTCAAATAACAGCTAATGCTGTTAAGTGATGTTCTTATAATCCAGTAAGAGACAGATCTTTGCTTATAACTGCTGTCAACCTCTTGGAGAGGGAAGCTTGGAGAGTAGCTTGTGGGAACTCATGGTATCTGCTGTTAGATTAATAGATTCAGGCTCGGAATAACATAACTATGCTCTTAAAGGGTTTTTTGCTTTTTTTTTCCCTGTCAAATATGCAAATACAGCATTGCTGATTAAGTCCAAATGTTTACAGTGCAAAATACTTATACTGAAACTCTTGTTCATCAGGCGTTAATTTGAAGAACCAGTCTCTTTGTTCCCATCAGATGACTTCCTTACTTTCAGAACTGGAGACTCATGGATGAGATTTCTGTGGCTAGTGTGTCTGGACAAGTGCTTACCTCCTATTGCACAAGCTTATAGCAAAAGCTGCTTGAATTGCATCATGAAGATGCGGTGTCTCCCAGAAGTTGCCACTGATGGGAGCAGCTGGAGACTGACTATGCATATATACTCATATATGCATATACATGTATATGTATATAGATATAAATGTGGCTGTCTTTAGAAAATATTTTTTTCCGCTTTAGCTCTGAAGTTCTTCATCTGTTGTCAGTTAGGAGGATGATTGGCCTTCTGCAGAGCACTGACAGCACCATTCAGATTAGACAGCTGAGATGGCCTTTGCAGTTACAGTTCTGTTGGAGAGACACAGCTCATTTTTCAGTGTAAGATTTATCTTGCCTTTTTTGTACTCTAATGAGAGCACAAACAAAGTTGATTATTTTGGAGTCCTTAGGTATGTTAATAACTACCACCTCCTCCCCACCCCCCCCAAAAAAAACCAACCAACAGTGGTATTCCTAGGATTGTTTTCAGATGCAAAGACGTTAAAGAACATTTTCTTTGATAATCTGTATTACATCTCCTTCTAATCAAGTTCCCAATTATATTTTGATTAGGAGAAAAGGCAATATAGAAGTATTACTTGAGCTGAAAAAGAACTATTTCTCTTGCTAAATGGATCCCCTTCAGAAAAAATACCTTTTGATGGGATGCTAGTCACAAGGAGTCACATCCTACCCCAACAGGAGAGAGAAGTGCAATGGAGAATAACTTCTGAGCTGCCTGTTCAGTGTATAAGGAGAGCTATGGCCATCCTTGCCATAAGAACCCTGTATAAAGACACTCATGGAAAACTGCCATACCTCACATTTGTGGCACAGAAAGAAAGTAGGGAAGTCTGTACTTTGCATAAAGAGAAAATTTTGGAGCAGGAAAAATACATCTGTTTCCAGCCTTCCATTCGATAGGCTCTTTTCTGTATAGAACAATGTGGAGTCTGGTATATTAAATTTAATATTTAGCTCAAACTTTTGGTTTATCAGTTTTTACCAGTAGGCCAAAGACAGAAATGCTCCCTGATGGAAGGAGCTGGTTGAAAGCTTCCCTGCGAAGGGCAAATACTTGTAGCACAGGTAAAAAGCTGAGCAGTGGCTTGGGAAGAGGGCTGGTAACTTCTTGCCCTGTGGTCTTTGCCCGCCACTCCTGACCCAGTAGATAATTCTCCAATCTGCAGAAGGAGTGCTATGCCATGGAAAGAGGTCTGAAAGGCCTTAGTGCTGCCTTTTTATCTCCCACCAAGCTGTGTTAAACTACAAATCTCCACAGCTAGAGAAGAGAAGATAACAGCAAGAGAAATGACCTCTAATTCTTAAACCCAGAGTGAGATCTTTACCTGCTCCCAGAGGTCCTGCTCTCCTAAACATTGCCAAGCTACAGAGAGCAGCGAGTTCGTACTTGTGAAAGGAGGACTGCAGAATGGGCAGCCAGTTGGGCTGGCTTCATGCACACGGCCTGCCCAGGGCGGTGATTCATGCTGTCCAGACAGATCATCTCCTGTCTGCTGTCAGCAGTGCTGTGAGTACCAGAGCCTGCCTGTGGCACTGACAACAGATGTCTCTAACAGTTCAGAAGCTTGCACAGCGTTCTGAGTTTCCCTTTCTATGGTGTAAGCGGAAGCACAGGAAGATGCTGCTAAAAATATGTGATAAATCTTCTTCTCTGTGTTTTAATATGTAGCCTAGAAACATCCACTTGGCAGCATCTCAGTGCTGGAAGGAGCCTCAGCAGCCTTAATACCAGATAGGACAGCACAGAAAGGCAGAGACACAGCTAGAGCTGAGCTGTTAGTTTAAGCAGGGATCTGACATGAGCTGGGTCCTCCCTCAGACTGCTCACAGCAGTGTTCCCTACTGCTATTATGGTAAGATTACAAATCCTTTGCCTGTAATTTTCAGTCTGGGGTTTAGGGTTTCTGACGTTTAATCCCATATGGTAGTGTAGATCCCACTGGTATTCTCTTCCCTGATGCTTAAATATAGGAAGCATACTGAAGGTCTCCCACGAGACAGTTTTTTAATTATAATGGAAAACACTGTGTTTGTTGACCTGACTTGTAGCCCAGCCAGATCCAATGGCGTGTTCAAGCCAGAATCAAGCCAATGCTATGGCCAGCTGAGATTCAGCTGTGCTTCCCACTTGCTTCCTACAGTGAAGCCTCTCCAAAGTGACAGATTTGCCAGGAGCAAGTTTGAGTTGGTGTAAAAGCGGAGCTCCTGCAATGCATATTGTTCCTATGCAAAATAGTGATCTTACAGTGCAACTGGTTCGTGCTGCTAATTAGTACTAAAGAAGCAGTAGCAAAATCACGATTGTGGACCGTGAATTGACGTTGCTCAATGCTCTTGGGTATCCACACACGTAAGCATGCAGCTCCCACTGGCATTTAGTACAGCATACAAAAGGTGACAAGCTTGTCCTGCTTGCCAGGTTCCTCTTGGAATAACAGCACTGCCTGTACCACCATAAAGACAGGCACTGCAGCTTCAAAAAGCAAGATTTTGAAAGCAGTATTTCTTTTTACTTTAAAAAAAAAAGGAGAGAAAAAAAAACTAATGTCTCAGGCAGATTTTACAACTTCTTCACTCATGCAAGAGAGCCCTAGCAAATCAAAGATGATGTCAGGATTCTTTATGGGCCATTCTACATTCAAGTCCTACAGAATCTAAGTTCCCACAATTACTGCTGCAAAGAAAGCTTCCAAAATCCTGTCCAAGTGGATTTTGTCACCTTGGCTGAAAAGTGACAGGCAGCAAGCCGACTCAGTTCTGGAGTTCGTCAAGTTTGAACTCTGGAACTTTTTTTATTGTCACTTCCTGGAAAAACGGCATTCAGTCATATAACTCAAAATTTAGTGACAGAAGTGGTTTGCTTTAGGAAAACTGAAGTGGAACTGGGCCTGTAAGTGTAATGGGGTATTTGACAGTCACTCTTCAACACCATTTCCAAACTGGAGTAATGATGAGTGTTACAGCTCGTTAGAGTACTGACTCATCCTTCAGAGTCCCCCAGAGCTGGGATGGTATTAGTTTTGTCCATAGCAATCAGCATCTCTACTACTGCTACAGCATTACTGACTTGCATTCAAAAAGCCCAGCAATTCTTAGTTTATAGAGGGAGGCAAGTTCAGTTTTGCAGAGGTAAATTGTAACTGGGTAGTGTTTTTGTCACATGATGGGTGTGTTGCTCCTGGTTGGTGCTGAGGGCAGTGCGTACAGCTCTAAGCAGAGGCAAAGCCACCAGTTCCTAACTTCTGGGGGAATAGCAAACTCTCTCTCTCCTTGCAGAGCAAGTAACACAGCACAGCAGAAAGGCTATACAACAGCCACACATGTTGGCCTTACTAGCAGGTGGCTAAAAAGAAAGTGTGATGACTCAGATTTTGTGGGTTTGCTTGCATTTTCAAGGATGCAAATGTACAGGATTTAAAAAAAAAAGATCTTGGAGCAGAAAAATCAGAAGGTTGCTGAAGACAACCCATACACTTGGTAGATTTAGTGATAATTTTGTATTGAGTCCAGCTATATCCCAGCTACTAGCTAAAGTCACAGCAGCCACTATCACCCTCTCTTAAAGACTTAGAGACATGAACACTATTTAAATTGACTGTTCATCCAACACAGAATTTGGAGAAAATTAACTACAGATGGAAATGTCCAGGGACTCCTTATTCTCCCTGTTGAGAAAAGAAGACCAAAAGGCCAGGTTCAGGTGGAAGGGTCTACTCCTGCCAGAAGAAAATGCTTGAGTGCCTCTTCTGACTCCAAAAACACCTGGGTGCTTTATTCCAAGGGCAAAGTTTATGTTCCTCAGAAGGACTACCGTGTATTTGACCTGTTATTCTAATCCTACTGAGGGATCTGCTATTTTGGTGTGCAGAACACTTGAACCTGACTAGTGAGGCTGGCTGTACTAGGTTTGACCCAAGACCTACCCATTCCTGTACAAATTTTGTGACAGAGAGCTGGAAATACATACAGTGTGGGCCATCCCTATGCTATGGTCCCTCTGACTTGGCCATGGTAGTTTTCCTTGCATAGTGTGTTCAGTTATAGTGTTATTGAATCATTAAGGTTGGAAAAGACCTCTAAGATCGTCTATCCAACTGTCCACCTACCACCAATACTGCCCACTAAACCATGTCCCTAAGTGCTACATCATTTATCAATTTCTGCAGTATATCCAAAGCCACACCTCCCACTGCACAACTGAGGTCAGCCCCTCCTGCTGAAAGCTAGGAACACCTTACTACTCCTGTGTACACAGCAAACCCTTTCTCAAGTTGCAGCCTAGTGAGATAAATATTGGAGAAAGCAACTTCTGAGAGTGGCTCTAGTTGGGAAAGCAGTAGTAAATGTCTCCATTCACACTATTACACAAATAGCCCCATTGTTCACGTTTGGGGAAGGATAGCAAGAAGAGAGGTTCTTCATCTCCTCTTCTGGCTCAAACAATCAGCAAGATTTCCACTTTCACACAGAGACTGATCACTTTTCAGTTCTGTTGAATTTCCTAAGAACGTAGCTTATCAGGGAAAGCAACACCAGATGGAGGGTCAACAAATTCTTTACTCCAGAGGGACAACTGAAATACTTCAATGTTCCAGAGACATGGAGGTTTTGTTCAATGAGTCATCCAGCTCAACTTGGTGTGATGTGGCATGGGGCATTTAACAGAGATGGTGAATGGGCTCAGCCTTTTCTCTTCTGGAACAAGATCTCAACTGCTTAAACTGAAGGAGCAGCTCTTACAGCTGAGGCCCATAAACAGCTGTTACTGCTGTAGTATCTATCTGCCAAGGAAGAAGGGAAGTGGGAGGACCATAGACTTGAGTTTGCTTCAGATATACTACCCTGGCTGAACAAAAAGCAACCTATTTTTATCAGCATGGAGAACATTCCTGCCCACCTCACAGGAAAATCGACCCTGCTACAAATTTCTCTTGCTGCTTTCCATTGCTGGGTGAAGCAAGAAAACAGAACTTCCGCAGTGGCTTCGAGTTAAGTGCTAAAATCATGAATGCAGTTATGCAAATGTTGAAGTAACATGTACTTGAAGTGACAGCCTATTAAGCTGTTTTAATTCTCTGTGTTGTAAAGGATTTAATAAACATGACAACGCAAAACCAGAATGAATAGGTGGTCAAAAAAATCTCAGGGATTCCCAGAGCATTCCGGAACAAATATGGGAAAATGACTGGAAAAGGTTACTGTTTAGCATGGTATTTCTTCATGCAAAATGGTCAGTTTTGCAGACAGCTAAACCCTACTTGCAGAATAAATTTTAGTGAACAGTTGATAAAATTCGTAATTAATGAACTTTGTTTACCACAGTTCTTACTCTGTTAAAAAAAAAAAAAAGACTGCATTCCACACTTGTTTTTCTAAATACTAATGAGTTTGCCATTAATACAATAAAATGGCATTTAGACACATATTGCCTAGGGGGAAGCACATTCTTCAGCTGTTTTGTGTCTGTCCCAGTCTGTTTTCAGAGATAAGCTGAATTTGGCCTTCTGGGCAAGAAGAAATAGGAAGACTAACAACAGCTTTCTCCTCTATTCTAGTTTATCCAAAATGTAATCTTGAGAGCAGGACAAATTTATACCAGGTGAATACTCAAAGCAAAAAGTGGGTGAAAGTCTCTATATGAATGAGGTGCCTTCTCTGAGATCAGTAGTTTGTGTGCCTCTCACAACTGTTATTCTGGAGAAAATATCTGTAGACCTTTGCTGTGGCTTGCCTGGAGACAAGCCCTGTCCCATCCAGGTAGCAGTGTGTCTGCTGAGCTTTAGAAAGGCTCTGACTTCCCTATGTAATGAGAGTGTAGTTTTGAAGAATGTTCACCATAAAAGCTTTGGTGGGTACCCACAGAAATACGTGGCTGGTGACCTAAAGAAGGAAAAGCAGTAAGGAGAAGGAAAGGGCACCTTCTGTGAGTGAAAGACCATCACCCCTCCTTTTTCTGCTGTGGTGATGATGGGAGAGCAGCAAATATTGTCTACCTGGGCTTCACTAAGGCCTTTGTAACTCTCCCCCGTAAGATCCTCATAGACAAGCTGTTGATGTAATGTCATTGTGTTCAGTAAACATTTAGATGTGGTACTACCGGACATGATTTAGTGAGAAATATTGGTGGCACGTGGATGGTTGGACTGGGTGATCTTGGCGGTCTTTTCCCACCTTGGTGATGCTGTAGGTTGAAAACTGGCTGAACAACTGAGCACGGAAGGTGATAGTGAGTGGCACAAAACACCACCTGAGGGGAAGTAACTGGCAGCGTACATCAGGTTCAGTGTAGCTTGGTTCAACTCCTTGCACTGTTTTTTCTGAAAAGAGCCCCATGTAGTGTCCTACAAAAGGTGAGCTCAAGCACTGGTGCAAAGCTCCTAGTCCACCAAGAGCACTGTTTCACCAGGTAGAGGTTTGAGTTTCTCTTGGTTGGCTAACACTT
The DNA here is from genome assembly GCF_002078875.1 of Numida meleagris. Lineage (NCBI taxonomy): Eukaryota > Metazoa > Chordata > Aves > Galliformes > Numididae > Numida > Numida meleagris. The sequence goes on along the minus strand of NC_034413.1, from coordinate 35,452,534 downwards.
CACAGAGCAAATGGAATAATGTATGGGCTTTACAAAGGCAACAATGAGGAATTGGGCCATAGGTTGGCAGCATGGATAGTGCCTTGTGAGACTGTACTAAGGTCAGATGGATTATGTGCAAGATTGCACAGTGAGACTAAGGGGAACTGAGTCAAAGTCATTAAATTGACTAGTACAAAATTAATTTCTATAAGACTTTTTACCTCCTGTCTACCACTCTAGGGTTAGAGACAAACCCTGTCAAGAGCTGCCTACTCTTCACAAGACATCTGCAAGGTAAAGCACTCTGCCCTCTTTCTCACTGTATAGAAGCAGCATTTTGGGGGCCAGTGGGAGAAAGGGAGGCTGCATTCATGGAAGGAGTGTTGGAATATTGGCAGAAAAAGAGGCTCGTGCAAACCCAGACTTCTGGTTGTGTTTTTTTTTTTCTTTTTTGTCTTCTTTTCCTCATCGTGGTGCACGTGAAAGTATGCTTGGCCCAGCTCACCAAAATGCCTTGGCTTCCAAGGAAAATACTGAGCTTTATCAAATTTATAGTTTGCAGAAGAACTCATGCATCAAGCGAGCTACCCTTACAGACAGCATTTTGGTATAGGTTTGTTTTCTTGCTGGCAGGTTCAGTGATCCAAGTGTGTTCGGAGGATAAGCAGTGGAGCCAGTAATTTGCTGCTCTGACTGCTGCAGGGAACTTCTACCTGGCTGAACAGTCACTTGGTGTAATACAGTGCTGTCCAGTTTTTGCCTCTCTTGATTTCTCAGGCTAGCATTAATAGATTCAGTGCTTACAGAAAACCACAGAAGGCTATAAATTAGATCTGGTTGCTCAGGTATCCAGGAGAATGTTAATGATACAATCAAAACTGAGAAAAGGTGACCTGGGAAAGTTTAATTAGTGAAAATGAAGGAAATTTCAGAAGCCAGTTCAAGTAGGGTAAAGAATCACAATGTGATTAGATGCTCATATCTGTCAAGCCAGAGCACGGTTTTTAATCTTCAAACCAGCCTTCAGATTAGCTATGCCTTGGCAGGGATATCATAATTTATTATTTTTCATCTAATTGAGTGAGATGGTTGCCTAAAGTTTGGCAAGTATGTATCACCCAGGGACCTATCAGGGAGATCAGAGAATTTTCCTTGCCTTCAGATCTTAGGGTCTGTGTCTCAGAGGAAATAAATCTGTCTAAGGAGGCTCAATTTTTTCTAATGAAAATTACTTCACTTCTTCCCTGCTGTATCTGCTGTCATTGTGTATCTTTCGCTTGCTTCCTGTTGCGTTGAAAGAAGATGGCTATGCAATTTTGCACAGCAGCATGTAGGAGCCAAATAAATTCAGGTGCTGGGTCATACCCCCATGTAGATGCATGTGCTGCTAATCTCAGGAAGACATGGTTATGGTCACTGAGGTGCTGTAAGTTCCATTGAGTGAGCCAAGGTGGGGCCAGGCCAGGATTAGTGACAGGACAGAGAAACAAAGGAGCTATTTCATGGGTGGGGGCATCTAATGTGGGTATGAGCACCTGGCTACCTCCTTCAGATTTTCGTATGTTGGCACAGGGTTTAATATTCCTCTAGTATCTCAGTCCTCTTACAGTCTAATGCAGTTTGCAAGGCATGAAGGAAAAAATGAAAACCAACAGATTCAAAGCAGAATTCAAAGGAAGAAGAATGTATCACGGACCATTTCAAATAATTAAAATAGTCAGATATGTAGAACTCTATCAAGAGGTTAGGAGGAGTAATATGACACTGTCAAATTTGTTTTAGAGCTGGAGTTTGAGCAGCCTCATATAAAATTACAACCTAAGAATTAAGCACAAAAAGATAACGCTATCTAGGTCAAGTCCACATCTCAACTTCCAAAAAACTTTAGCTTCATTCAGCTTTTTTAGGCTTATATTTAATTCTGCTGCCTCAGGGGAGGAAAAATTATTTTATTAAAAAAAAAAAGCTTTTGTTTTAGTTTCTCTTTAACTTCTTTTCCCTATCCCTCTCTCTCTCTCTCTCTTTTTTTTTCTTTTTTTTTTTTTTTTTTAAAGTAGAGAGCTTTTTTCCTTTGAAAAGAAAAAAAACCTTGGTTTGTGTGTCCTTTTCACTGAAGGTTGCTCAAATCCAGCAACTCCTATTGTGTCTGTAATAGAACCGTCATAGAACAATGTGAATGGTAGAAAGAAACCATATTCCACTCACATACTAGTGATTGCTTTTCATTAATAGCTCTTCAAAGAGCTTTAAAGTAGCCATAAAAATAAGTGAAACATTCATTTTTAGCTCCCATTTTCCCCTTTAATACAGAATAAAGCTCTTAACAGCAGATTCCTTAAGAAATGTAATGTCTCTTCAGGTTTGAGGCACTAGAAATAGTTTTCTATAAATCTTTTACCTTTAGAGGACACATAGAGAAAACTGGAGTGTGCGTCTAGAGTATTTTAAGGCATTCATTCCCTTGGCAAATGGTGTCTGGAATGTGTAAAGAGAAATGAATCCACAAGCATGGCACAAGATCCAGCATGCACAGAACCTTTGGTGTGTTCATTACTGCCAAAAGAAAAACTGGATGCCTCAGATTTGCTGGAGCTGCACTGCTCTAATGTAAATTCAGGAGGGTGCCTGATATGTGGTGCCTATTGAGGGAACGTCTTCCAGGGGCCGCTTCTGCCATCTTGTAGGACAACCATTAGTGATCCTGGAGACATAATAAGCAAAAATAACAATAAAAGACAGATGAGTAGGAGATAGTACCCACAAGCTCATGAAGAAATGAGTAGCAGATGCATGACCGCATCGTACTTGTCACTGGGGCTTCCTTTATTCAACCAGCCCACTGAATATCAGTGTAGCACTTAACACATTGCTAAGCCAACAACAGTAGTATGTTCCCCATTCCTAGGCTGAAGCCTATTTGTGGCAGCTTTCTTACTTTACCGTAAATATATAGCATTGCCCTTGATCTTACATTTCTGACACATGCCTATAAAATATATTGGGTGGTTGTATGGCTTTTCTGATTCTCAGAGCATGAACGCCTGCCTTATTTTCAATGCTCTTCTATCTTACACAGGATCTCATGAGAGATTATGGAGCTGTTGGCTTGGTTCTGCTAACTGCAGACCATGTATATTCATATATATCAATTTCTCATCACATAAGCTTGGGTCTACAGATGTAGAAACAACAGAATTGTTTTGGTCATCTTTGCATGATGACCGCATCATCCTATCTAGTGTAAATTCTTGCAGCTGAGGTTAGTGCTGTGTGGACCACTAGCTGTAATTGGATAGATGGTCAGATTAGCTCCTGGAGCACTGGCTGGTTGATGTTGGACAGAGCTGAAGCATGTTGGATGAGCAGAAGATTCCAGCCTACCTTCCCTCAGTGACTGTGTGGCTATGCAAGGATATTGATGACCGTGTGCTGCAGTGGAGCAGTGGGTAGTGCCAGTCATCTAGACTGCTCGTATGTCTTCTGATGGTCCCAATTTTCCCACATAAATGGTTCAAACCATTCACTGCCCACTGAGCTCACACTTAGCTGTGACACCCAGCTGGAAGAGTATGAAACATATTTGTGTTGTATGACCAGACTGAAAATAGAAGAGCCACAGCCCCATTATAGGTGCATGCACACTGCCTACTGCACAGTGTATTTTGGAGTTTCTGGTTTCAGACACTTGTCTCTGCCAAACAGCAAGAGCCCTTTGTCCCTTATCTGTTGCTAGTCTGCCAGAAGCCTGCACCTTTCTGGGGACTGCCTTATCTTTTTGTGTTCCTGCCGCAGTTGTGCAAGGCATTGCAGGTGTAAGAGCCAGTGACGACCTAGCAGTAAGAAACTTGTACACTGTCTTTTTGGGCTGTTTCTTGGAACCCTTGGACTCAATTACCCATTAGTAAACAAGGAAATTAGGTGTTTCTGCTGGGTGCCAGGTGCCTCTGTGTTCCCAAGACATTCGGCTGATTAGGTGACACCACACATCTACTGATCCTTCTCCTTCCCTGCTGCTCTGAGATTTTCCTTAAACAAGCAGCTGAATTTGAATAGTTTTCTCCTTTATGAGGCTGCTACAGCCTTGTAGAAAATAGACACTTCTGTTCCACTGGCCTTTTTTGGCCATATATTCATCTTCTGTTCACTGCTGCAGTGAGCTGAAGAGGACAGATATAGATTGTCCTGTGCCTTTGCTCATTTTTTTTCTCTGCATTTGCCAGGAACAATTAATTTTCTCCCATCTCTTATGGGTCTCTGTTTTCTCTCTATTTTGGTAATTTCTGACTCTTTTTTTTTTTTTTTAGCAATAATGCTGCAGAAAACCAAAACAAAAGACACAAACACACAAGACTTGGACAGGAAAATGGGATAAATTTCTGTCCTGATTCTAACCATATTACTTACCTGTATAACTGGCCGCACTAAAACGCTGACTTAAAATACCTCTTTATTTTTACTGTTTCTTGAGATTGCAATTTGAGACAGGCTATAAATTTATCTGACTGCTCTGCTTGGGCTTAAACTTGAGGCCTGAATCTTTCCCTCTCAAAACATCCTCATCTTGTGTCCCTGAGTTATTAGCCAACCTTTTCCATAATTTTTCCCCCGGAACAGCACAGAATTGTAGACTATGCCAAGTCCACCCTGGCACACACAGCAACTCCCAAACCCAACCCCTATGGCTGAGAGAGGTGTCCCAACGCTCCTTGAGCTTTGGCAGCTTGGGGCCATGCCCACTGCCCTGGGGAGCTGCTCCATGCCCACAACCCTCTAGGGCAGAGCCTTTTCCTCACCCCCACCTGCCCCTACCCCGACACAGCTCCACACCGTTCCCTTGGGCCCTGTCACTGCCACAGAGAGCAGAGCTCAGCGCTGCCCCTCTGCTCCCTGAGAGAAGCAGCAGCCGCCATGAGGCCTCCCCTCAGCTCCTCTGCTCTAGGCTGAACAAACTAAGGGACCTCAGCCGCTCCTTGCGGCCCCCCAGGCCCTTCACCACCTTCACAGCCCTTCTTAGAACACTCTCTATCATTTTTATGTCCTTTTTGTACCATGGTGCCCCAAACTGCACACAGTACTTGAATGAGGGAGCAGTGGCACCATGGCAACACAGCTGAGACCATTTCACTTATCTATGGACAGCTTCATTAAACTCAGGAAGACTCCAACGAAATTGCTTCTTGTTCCATGATGCAATGACGGAGCACACTGCTCATTGGGAGGCCAGGCACAGTCCCTGTCCTTTGCTGAAGCTGCTAGCAAGTGCAGGCATAGGATGACTATATCTCACTTCCTCACCAACTTTCCATTTTGATTTTTGCTTTCTCCAGTGAATGCATTCTCTCACTGCAACCAAGAAAGCACATTTATTTTTGAAGGTTCAGCTAAGCTGGGAGCAGAGTAACAGCTTTTCAGCTCTCACTTGATACAATTATAGAAATAACTAACTGCTCTCTCTTTCTAGTCCCAGACATATTTGCACTTCCCATGACCTTTCAGTAGAATTTCTCTTATAAGTAGTTGTTGCCACACATTGTTTGCCCCTGGCCTGAAGGCAACAGTGAGATTTTTATTGTTCTGGAGTGATAACTACAAAGGAAAACTGAAACCTCTAAAGTATGAGTCCCAGTTAATCCCCTGTGTCAGCACAAAGGCACTGCAGAGAGGTTTTCTTCTGCAGTGAAAGCAAGGACTAAGGAGACCTGGTGGGCACAGGGAAGCTGCAGAAAGTCCAGGGTGTGAGCAGGGGAGCTGGGACGTATGTGAGGCTGGAAGGAAAAGACAGTGCCCACTGCTGCTCCCTCTGACCTGGAGCAGTAATGGAGGAACTTATCATGATGGTGCTGGCTGTGGTTGCTCACTAATAGAAGGAAAACTGGAGGCTGAGCATGCAGTCAGGCAACCACCTGAGACAGGGACTTGGTTTGGCCAGTAGCTGAAATTGTTTGCAGGTTTGGACATAGCATTAGTGAATGGACTGAAAGCCGTGTGGTTTGGGTTGAAAGAAAGATGTAAAGTGTCGCTTGCTAGCAGGAAGATAGTTTCAATTTAAAAGGTAAATATTGAAGCAGCAGGAGGATCTAGCAGTCTAGAAGCAGTGGGAGATCTGGCAGTCAATGAAGAGGTTGCAGCCAGACCTTTCAATCTCCACCTCCCCAGAGGCTGGCAGGGAAACATCCAGGTATGTTCTGCTTTCACTGCAGGAAAGAGGGAAAATTAAGTGGAAAGGACGTCCTTAGATAAGGGCACAAAAACCTCACTTCCCCCTTAGTGATCGAGCTATGACCTCTGGCTGCTCCAGTTTGCTCCCTCTCAAATGGAAGCAGGCAGGTGTGTGTGCACAGTATTTAGTTCAGGTTTCTTTTCTCACATCAGAATGTGGATGAAAGGGCACAGAAAGCAGAGGTGTAGTCTGGGGCACGGAACAAGCTCATAGCAGGTCATCTCTCAGGTTATAGCAACTCTAATGAAGGAGCAGCTGGCTTCTCCACACTCCATGGTCCCTTACTGCTGCCCCTCTCTGACCTGCTCCTTATATCCTGGTATAAGGGCAGAAAACCATAATTTCCCCCTACCAGACCTCTCTGCTGGAGCTGTTCAGTGTGGACTACCTCTCCTTACTGAAACAGGAGGCAACTGGCCTTTTTGACTGCATTTTCTAGTAAATTTCTGTGATTTTTCTTTCTCATCCCTCCTAGACTTCCTACATGGACAATAATCCTTCCAACATGCAGATGGCAGCTTCCTTGGGAGAGCAGCAGGCATGTGCAGAAGACTGTCTTTTACTTTATTCATAGAACATATGTATATGTCAATTGCAGGGTGTTACTCTCAGTATTGTATTAAAAATAACCTCGGTGTTAGGGTTTTGATTTTCACCTTTTTCTTGCCTGATTTCAGAGTAATTTCTGTTTTACAGCATAAAACTGTAGTTGAAAGAGCTAGCCTAGCTTTCTATGACATGTATACAGCTTTGTTCTAAAATCAGACTCTGTGTTTCTAGTCAAGATACTTGACTTATTCTAAAACTGCTGGAGTATACACTGGATAGTTACATCCTGGTTTGAGTGTTGGTGCCGAAAGCACAGCTAGTCTGTAATGAATGGTGAGGCTGCTACTACATAACCGGCCATTCAGGTCATAAGGGGTAGAAGTGGTAAAATCTGCCAGCAGAATATCAAACTGCTGAAAGTAGGCATTAGGAAAAAAAAATGTATATTTTTAAAGGTTCTCATTTTTCTTCCATTATTTTATGTGACAGCCTTCTGCCCAGAGTGCTGCTACACTTGGAAGCACTGTGCATCAGGACTGCTGACCTGCAGGGAGCAGAGATGAAATGGGAGAAAGAACAGAAAGAAAAATGAGCTTTTTGCACCTCTTCATGTTGGCAATGAACAGGCTTCCAGTTCATGGTCCATGGCTCTCCTCAACTGGTAGCTGGACATCTAGCTGGTGAACATCGAGACCCCATGGTAACAGTGTATTGTGTGTCATAGAATCGTAGAACCGTTTGAGTTGGAAGGGACCTTTAAAGGTCATCTAGTCCAACTCCCCTGCAATGAACAGGGACACCTACAGCTCCGCCAGGTGCCCAGAGCCCTGTCCAGCCTGACCTTGAGTGTCTCCAGGGACAGGGCTTCCATCACCTCTCTGGGCAACCTGTGCCAGAGCCTCACTACCCTTATCATAAAAAACTTCTACCTTATATCCAGTCTAAATCTCCCCTCTTTTAGTTTGAAACCATTTCCCCTTGTCCTATCACAGCAGACCCTGATAGAGTCTGTCTCCTTCCTTCTTATACCCCCCTTTAGATACCAAAAAGCCGCTCTCAGGTCTCCCTGGAACCTCTTCTTCGCCATGCTAAACAGCCCCAGCTCTCTCAGCCTGTGCTCTTAGGGAAAGTGTTCCATCCCTTGGATCATTTTTGAGGTCCTCCTCTGGATGTGCTCTAACAGGTCCATGTCTCTCCTGTACTGAGGACTCCACATCTGGACGCAGTACTCCGGGTGAGGTCTCACAGCACAGAGCAGAGGGGCAGATCCCCTCCCTCACCCTGCTGGCCACGCTGCTTTTGATGCAGCCCAGGATACGGTTGGCTTTGGGCTGTACACTCCTGGCTCATGTCCAGCTGACATCCACCAGTACCCCCAGGTCTTTTTTGGCAGGGCTATGCTCCATCCTTACATCCCCCAGCTTGCACTGATAGTGGGGACTGCCATGATCCAGGTGCAAAGCTAACAGTTTGGTAGTTCCCTAGGTCATCCTTTCTATCCTTCTTAAAAAATCACCTTACCACCATGACTTTTCAAATATCCTTGAGAGTGGCTTGGCGACTACAACAGCCAGTTTCCTCATGACTCTGGGATGCATCTCATCAGGACCCATAGACTTACAGATGTTCAGATTTGTCATGTGCTCCTGAACCTGATCTTCACTTACAGTGGGACAGGCACTGCTCCCTCAGTTCCCACCTTCTAAACCATCTGCTCGAGGGCTGTGTGTAGAGCAGTTGCTAGTGAAGACTGAGGCAAAAAAGTTGTGGAATACCTCAGCTTTCTCCTTGTCTGTTGTAACTAGCTTGCCAGTGTTGCTCACTAGAGAGGGTATGCACTCCTGGACTTCCCTTTGTCGACTGATGTACCTATAGAAGGCTTTCTTGTTCTTCTTTGTGCCCCTTGCTAAGTCCAGTTCCAGTTGGGCCTTGGCCTTCCTGACCCCATCCCTACACAGCCTAGCAGCATCTCTATGCTCAGGTTTCCTGTTCCTGCTTCTAGTGCCTGTGCATTTTCTTCTTGTTTTCCAATTTGACCAGCCCTAAGGAAAGCTTCCTTAAAGACCTGCCAGCTCTGCTCTGCTCCCTTGTCCATGAGGACAGATTCCCATGGGGTTTTGTTGACTAACTTCCTGAAGAGCTGGAAGTTAGCTTTCCTAAAATTAAGCTGCCTGTCCAAGATCCCTCAAGAGTGTGAACTCCACCACTGCATGGCCACTAAAGCCCAGGCAGCCTCCAATCCTGATCTAACCAACCAGTTCACTCATGTTGGAGAGCAGGAGGTCCAGCATTGCTTCCCTCCTGTTGGGGCTCTCTATTACCTGGCTCAGGAAGTTATGCTTGATACATTCCAGGAGCCTCCTGGATTGCCTACAGTTTGCTGTACTGCTTCTCCAGCAGATGTCAGGATGGTTGAAGTCCCCCAGCAGGATGAGAGCCTGTGATTGTGATGCCTCCTGTAGCTGGATGAAGGCTTCCTGCCAGGTGTCCTGGCACCCTGGTTAGCTGGGGCAGTGACATCTGGATTCCCAGAGCCAACAAGGCACCCAGGTGCTGTCTCTGTGGCTATCATGTCAAAGAATATATAAATTCTAGCATCAACTTTACTGTGGAGTTATTAATGGAAATTATCACACTCATTTAGTAGCTGCCATCGCTTAGTAGATTAACCTTTATCATGCAGCTTTGCCATGTGAGAAAAATAATTACTTTTATTAGAAGCTGCCCTTGATCTAACGCCATGGGGGAAGCAATTAAATTTAACAAAAAGCAAAAGCCGTGACTTCTAAATGAAGATGGATGGCTTTTGTTATCTGTTTCATAAATTTTATTGCGTACAAGTGTTAGAAAATATTCAGTCATCTCATGTTTGTTTGGTTTTTTAATATGATATTAGACTTTTCCTCTATAGGGCTCAGTTGAATGTCAGCAGTGCTTGCTTAGGGACTCAGCTCAGAAATAAAGCTTAGTATCATGTAAGCTCATCACAAATGACTTGCAGGGGGCTTTGAATTTGAGCTGCCATTTGCTTCTCAAACCTTTGACACTTGTGTTCAGCATGAAGCTGAGCACTTAATAATTTCTTGGATCACCTATCTCCTCCTATGTCTAGCTAGTTAGGTACCATTTTACTTTAAACCAAAATGCATCCCATACTTTTCCCAGCTAAGGTTATATAAGTGAAAGGGTTGGTCAGTGTGTATCATATGTACTTGTATGATGAATGTATGTTAGTTTGCAAACAGTTCACAAACAGCAGTCTGAACTCTTGGGGAGAAAACCATCCTTGTTCTTTCTTTAAACTACTGCTGTGTGTGCTTGGAAAGATTGACAAGAATATGGATTGGCACTGCGACTGCTGAGATCACTGCTATGTGCAACAAAAGATTTTTTTATTAGTCAGATACATCTGCTGGGGATTAGTTTCTTCTGTGTGGAAGATGGAGATCCGTGGTTGCTGGAGTCTTTGTGGACTTGCATAGCATGATGGATCACCTGTCTGCAGAAGATGTTCCGAAAGGTTCAAGAACATAGATCAGGCTGCCAAACCAATTCAAACTTGTGCTGTAATAGTGACACAAGGACAGCAGATTGCTGCAATAACTCCAGGGTTATTCCTACAGCCCAAGCACTGCTCTTAGATGGCTGGCATGAAGAAGTGCACACGCAGCATCGTTGCCTTTGCATAAACAAACTGCCCTCTGTGATCTGTCAGCACAAGTTTCGGAACATCAATCCTCAAAGAGCATTGTTCCTTGGAGTGGGTACAGAACAAATAGCTTCAAGTTCTCCTAAGGGTGTCCAGATGACTGTGACACTGCTGGAGGGGGGGAACAGGACAGAGCTTTGTATGACTTTGTTTTCATCTCTGCCACCAGAACGCTTGTGTTTTCCATCAGTAATGCAGTGTCTGTCCTTACTTTTGATCCAGTGATGTTATTCTTCTTGGGGAGGTTGATTGCAGTGGCAAGGATGCTCTTTTACTTGTGCAGTCAGTTGTTTCAAATGCAAAGAGCACTTCAGGCTGCTTTAGCTATCTTTTGTAGAAAAGGTGATACACAAGTTTCTGAGCAGCTTCCCAAAGCAGCTATGGTGTGGCAGTGAGCAGCTGGCTGCACATATGCAAGGCCTCTTAGGACTCAGCACTGCTTCAGAGCTTGCATTTCGCTTTAAAACAGACTTCTCAAAAGCAGGAGAAAAACGTGTTTAGCTTCGAAGGGGCTGGAGTCTGGATGCAGCCTGTCTGCAAGTTCCTGCCACCTAGGGAAGACTTGGAAATGTTGTGTAGATGTGGAGAAATAATGGCCTTTACCATGCTTATGTTGATAAAGATATTTTTACTAACTGGGGCAATATATTGACCTAAGAATATTGTAATTTATGTATACAGTGAAAATTAATCTGGATTAATTTGAGAAACTAAACATGAGTAAAGTCACTCGTTTGGAATCAGAGTGGCTTTTTATTTGATTTAGCTTAATTGGCTCACAGAGTTAAGTGGCTGTTCTCAGAAAGATGTTCATGTCAATAGGGTCTGTGGAAGCACACTCTCTGAATGAACGTTCAGCTCTCTGTCCTTGGTGTTGATGAGCCCTTTGGACTTGACTGTGAACAGAACAGTTTGTATTAACAATATTATACCATGTAGGTAAAGGGTAGTGCCCTCAGGGCTTGCTCTCACCTGGAATGCTGTAAGTGGTAACTGCTGTGGATGACAGCATCCACTGCATCAGGTGATAGGAGTGCAGGAGTTGTTCTCAGCCCTGCGATACAGAGAGGTTATCTCCTCTATGCCTTCAGTTTAAAGAGTGGGGAGACTACATCAGAGTCAGAGACAACATCAGTCTGAATGGTGTAGGGAGATAGGCAAGAGAATCCCTTGTTTGATTCCTTTCTGCTGGGAGAACAAAGAGGCAAACAGTAATGCTGAAAGCTGGCAGATACCCCTGATCAAAAGAACTTCTGCACTGCATAACCAGCCCGTGGGATTTATCATTGTAAGACTCTCTGACAAGCCAAGGCTTCAGGATTTCCAAGAGGATTATGTGCACAAACAACAAGAATATTCCTTGGAATAAATATTAAAGTGATCTGGGGATTTGAGAGGGATATAAGCATTCATATCTGAGGCTCTGCACCTTCAACTACTCATGCTTAAGCAGCCAGATGGGAATTCTCCTCCCAGAGACACCAGCCTCTTCAAACATGGTGGAGAAAGCTGTGGCTGCTGGAGGGGCTGAGACCACATGGCTGGTATCTCCAAGCCCAGATGGCAGTGTCCATGCATCAGCACATCTAGTGCTGGATCTTACCCCAAAGAGCCATTCCCAGGCCCTTCAGGTCATGGTCTATGGCTGGAAGGAAATTGAGGGTTGCAATACTGATGGGGAAAAAAACAAATCTAATCATCCCCCTACAAAAGGTCCAAAATATCTCTTTAGAAAGTACCAGGGGCCCACTCAAGCCAGATCACTTTGATATCTGACCAACTCTAACTCGAAAAACCCACAAGATAGACCGGTGGGGGTGCCCCCTGACCAGTGCCCCTCCACCCAGACTACATTACATATAATGGTGTGCCCGTACACAGCAGCTGAACTTATGGATATGGTGCAGTGGTTTAGGCACTAAACCAAGAGAAAGTGTACCAGCATGGCTGCTCTCATTATAGGACTTTGGGGCAGAAAGCATCGTAGTAAATGGACCAGAAATTTCAAAACTGGCACACGTTACTATTTACCCTGCCCTTAGGCAAAGATTATATGCAATAGTCCAACATAATGAGGAAAATCATTCATTAATTCATTTGCTGATGGCTGCATGCTGAATAAAAATGATATAACTTTAAACAAAGGTTTACGGTCATCTATGGAAGACTTACAAAACTATTAGAGAATTAGGTATGAAAGAGACAATCTATGAGGATGCCTGTGAAAGTCCAGATCTGATAAAATTTTCAGCAGGAATGAGAGACCTCATCCTGCAACAAGCCCCACCACACCAGTATGGTACTTTGGTATCCATACTGAACCCCCTAGTGGCCTCGGAGGCCATAGTACAACAGGCCACCCAACTGGTGGTGGATCTGGGGGAGACAAAGTGTGTACGGGCCAGGCACAATGTCCGAATGGTGGTAGAGAGGTCGGAGGTCCATCCACGACCACAACCTAGGAGACTGGCCCCTAAAGTAATCCAATCTGGACCCACTAGGGTCTCAAGAAAACAAATGTTCTATGATCTGATTAGGGCAGGAGTTCGATTTAAAAGTAATGACAGACAGCCTAATCAGGTCCTATTACAATTATGGAGACAACTGACAAAGATTCCAATCCTCCCCTAAAAGGGAAGGAATTGGAATCATAGAATGGATTTCACAAGAAATGTGGAATCTAGAGAATTTCATAGTCCCATCAAAAAAGCGTGAATCTCCTCAGATGGTCCAGGCAGCCACACCTGAGCCATCAGAGGGTTATGGTGCTAGTGGATAGCGGAGCAGAAGCATCAGCATGTTATGGCAACCCAAACACATTTCCAGTCACTAAGGCAATGAGAGATGGGTTCAGGGGACAGATGATCCCTGTAACCCAAACGTGGTTGAAACTGGGAGTTGGGCGTCTCCCACCCCAGGAGTACAGGGTGTCTATCACCCCAGTTCAAGAGTATATGTTGGGGATAGACATTCTGTGGGGTCTGACTCTCCAGACCAATGTGGGAGAGTTCAAACTAAGAGAAAGATGTATTAGTATCCAGGCAGAATAGGCAATTTTAAGGTGCCCTGCAAAAACTGTGCCCATTTGTTTGCCGCATCCATGCCAGATCCTGAATACAAAGCAACATAGAGTCCTGAGTGGGCAGGAAGAAATCACCAAGACCGTGCAGGAGCTGGAGAGAGTGGGATTATAAGACCTGCACACAGCCTATACAACTCCCCCATACGGCCAGTTCTGGATCTAGCAAATGCCGCAGAATCACAAAAAGACTGTCAACAATCACCTTCAGTGTCTTGATACCCTGCATCATGATGGGTATTGTACATGCATCACAATGTACTTTGGGTCACCAGAACAGCAGGAGCTTACCCCTGACCTGCTCAATCATTGGTTGATGCTGTGAAGGGGTGGGGCGCAGTGGAATTACCAGGTCACAGCCTCAATGGTTGAGTGCCAGTGAGAAGACTCACACAGGGAGCTCAGGTGCAAGCAATGCACTTGACTGACCAGAAGGGGTGGAGCCAGGGTCCACCCCTCCTCACCCTCATTTAAGGGTTTGCAGCGAGGAAGCAGTTTCTTTCTGGATTGAGACTGTACTCCTCTTGAGCTGTTACTGGTTGTTGAAATGGTGAGCTAATTTTTCTTCTTTGTTGTATGCTATTGCTCTGTAGTGCTTGTAGCCCATTAGAAAACACTGTTATTGTCTTTTGCCATACACAAATGAATACATGTGATTAAGAATCTGGACACAGCATGGCTTTGTAGTGAAATACCTCCAAAGCTTCCAATGAGTTGACATCTTCAGCGCTGTTACTGAAATAGAATTTAAAGCAATCTGGAGTGGGAGAGATAAGAGTGCTTTAAACAAGCTTATATGTGAAAGAAACAATCAAGCTGATAGACAACCTGCATAATACAAATTGGGTAGTCAAGTGGATGTGTGATGAATCCTTCTCTGCAAGTCATTAAAATAATAGACCTCCTTCATGTCATCTCCTTTCTGTGTGAAGAAACAATATGTAGTCTTTCTGGAGATGAACAATGAACCACTGAGCATGTAGCTGAATTCCCAGTATCTTGGGAGAGAGTGTCACGGCATTATCTAAAGATCTCTGTCTGTGACAGGGGACAGCAGGCCCAGAAAAGAGAGAAAAGAGGGAAAAAAAAAAAAAAAAAAAAAAAACTGCTGGCAGTGTAGGGGCTTCCCCGGGCTAGTGTGGAGGCTAATGCGGTAGGAGACCCACGGATCCGCCCTGGGGAAGATAAAGGGGAAAGGTAGGGAACTTATAGACAGATCTAAAACAAAACAGCAGCACCAATCTGAGGGGGAATGTTAATTTACTAAATATTATATCGAAATTGAGGGTAATACATCAAACACAGAGAGAGTTTCAAGTTGAGAGTCTTACTCCGTAAGCTGCACGGAGACCATGTGCTCCTCCGCTGAGTAGGAAGGAAGAGAGCCCGGGTTTGCCAGGCGGCTCCACCAGCCCCTCCACATGCAAAGACCCCTGGGGTGTGCAGCTCTTCCCCTCCCCCTCGGAGGACCACACACCAAAAAAGTCAGTTTGCAGAAACCAGGAAATTAACTCTTTAACTGCCAGTGCTTTACATGATGTTATGATGCGGAATACTGACAACAAAAATCACAAAACCATGACATTCCACCCCTTATTCCACATCACTACATCATGCTTAACATATATTTATATACAAAAAAACAACAATTAACATGCGTTACACGTGTATCTATACGCCTATATATACATGGGATTACTGACTGCACTCCCCCAGCATCAAATTCCCTTGCGGTACGCACTGGACATCCCTGCTTTTCCCCATCACCCACCACGTGGACCCAGGTCCCTGAGCAAAAACAGTGCCACAGAGAGGTTTGCCTTTTCCAGAGGCTGGAAGAACCCAAACCGCCTTCCCCAGCATGCTCTTTACGTGTACTACAGGGACCTTATCTCCCTCTACAGTATGTAGGGAGCTAGACTGGGTAGGACCAGCTCGATTGATTGATCCTCTAGTGTTGACCAACCAGGTGGCTTCTGCTAAATGCTTCTCCCAAGGCTTAAATGTTCCACCACCCATTGCTTTCAA